>NW_028143249.1:0-165000 GCF_977018435.1 Lepisma saccharinum | reverse complement strand
AAAACTATATAAGGCAGGGCACAGAGCAGATTCCTCACCTTTGCTGGATCGGCAGAGGAACCCACATCGCGGGGGATAGAACCTGAACAGGCTCCACCAAAGTATAGGAGACTTGAAGCATATAATTTGGCGGAATAACCCAAGTAAGGTCATAGAGACAATATACACTAATACAAATTTTTGGCAGAGGGGGAAGAGGGGGGGGGAAGCCCAAAGTAGATCCTAAATACAAAATAATTAATATCTTAAGAACTAATTGACATAGAGCTATGCAGTTTTTTTCTCTGTACTGAACCCAACTGATTAAGCATAGAATTTTGATCATAGAGACAATATACACCGATACAGTAAAAGCCAAATTTGGCAGGGGGGCCAAAGTGGTTCCTAAATACAAATCTCAAGAACTAATTGACATAGAGCTATGCAGTTTTTTTGTCTGCACTGAACCCAACTGATTAAGCATAGAGATTAGATTTAAAACCCAGGAAATTTTATATAAATACCAAAGCGAGAAATATTAACACACATACATACATACACACATACACACAGCACAGTGCTGAACCCAACTGATCCAGTATAAAGTTTTGAATTGAAACCCGGGAAATTGTATATAATAAACAATAGCAAAAATGCCGAATCAAAAATATTGCAATCAGTGCAATAAAAATATATTTAGCTCTAATTGGGCTAGACACCAAAAGATTTGTAACCCAGGCAAATACAGAACTCCCACAAAAATATGCCCCAAATGCAATAGAAAATATAGCATGGAATATTTCACATATAAACATAAAAATACTTGCTCTGCACAGTCATCAACATTGCCCCCACAACCATCCACATCTGGTCTGAAAAGGAAGCATGAAGCACCTGTTAATGCCAGAGCAGCAAAGCAGCCACGCTATGAACCTATCCATAGCAGTTTTAATGCCCAACTTAGGGATTATCGGTTTGTATCAGAGCCAAGATGTGGCATTGAGAATTTCTTGAACAGTGTAAATCCTGATCTGCAGGCAATTCTAAATGCACAAATTGGCTCTTATAAGCTCTCCCTCAAATTGTTTACACAATATAAGAAACCAAATGGCACAAAATTTACACAGCCCCACATAACAGAAACTGTACCTGTATATTCAAATGCAAATTCAGACATAATAATAAGCAGTTTAATAGATCAATTGAATATTAAGCACTCTGAATTTGAGGCAAAAGAGTCTGGATGGAGCCTATGCGGCTTTCCGCACAAGTTATATGTTAATATTTCTGAATTCAGCCCATTACAAGGTTCTACATATTTGCCATTACCTATCAATATTAAAAACAGAAGAGCCGTGGTCAATATTGAAAATACCGACCAAAAATGCTTTTTGTGGTGTATTTTAGCTGCTTTGTATCCAGTTTCAAGGCATCCTGAGCGAATAAGTTATTACAAACAACATGAACATGATTTTGACGATGCAATGGAGGGTATAGAATATCCAATGTCTGTTCAGCATATTGATAAATTTGAAAAAAGAGCCAGGGATATGAATGGCAAACAATTATCTATTAATGTATATATTTGTTCCACTGGCCGTGGCGATTGCTTGATAGCACCTCTCAGAATCAGTATACTTGATGATGATTCTACTGTTCCGATTGATCTGCTCTTAATTGAAGAGAATGGCACAAATCATTACACTCTGATACATAATCTTCTAGCTTTAGTGAGAACACAACTAGATAAATCCAATAGAATATTCAGAATATGCAGAAGATGTTTAAGGGTATTTGATGGTAGAAAAACAGTGAATGGGGTTTGTAAAGTGAGTGCAGAAATTGCAAAAAACAGGTTAATTGAGCATCTGAAATACTGTGGCAACCATAAACCTGTTCATATGGTGATGCCAATGCCAAGTGAGAATTGCAAATTCAAAAAGTTTGAAGCCTTGTTGGAACACCCAGCATATATTGTCTGTGATTTTGAATCAAACCTCAAACCTCTTGCATCCTGCAATCCGGATCCTGAAGAATCTTCTATTACACCATACCAGCTACATGAACCTTCCAGCTTTTGTTATGTGGTTGTACAGGATGGTGTTGTTACCAAAGAAGATACATACATGGGACCAGATGCCATCAAAATATTTGCACATAGAATAGAAAATGAGTGCCGTGACATAGCATCTAACATCTTATTAAAATCAAAACCTATGTTGCCTTTAACAGAGAAACAGATTGAGGATTTCAACAATGCAGAAAAATGCCCACTATGTGATTCTAAATTTTCAGATACAAATATCAAGGTGCATCACCATTCTCATACAGATGGTAAATTTTTAATGGCCCTGTGTAATAGTTGTAATATTAAGATCAAGAGACCAAGATTTGTCCCCATATTTTGCCATGGAGCATCCAATTATGATTTCCATTATTTGATCAGGTACGAGGGGTTTGAGAAGCAGAATTTAAATATTTTAGCTGAAAATGATGAGAAATATATATCTATTAGCAAAACAATTAAAGTTAATGGATTTTCTATTCAAATAAGATTTCTTGATTCTTACAGATTTTTATCTGATAGCCTGGATACACTGAGCACTCGATTATCTGATGGTGAATTCAAAATCACACGTGCAGTGTTTCCAAATCAGGACCCGAAATCAATTAGGCGGAAGGGTGTATATCCATATGATTATGTTACAGATTTTTCTAAATTTAATGAGTGTTCCCTGCCTCCACAACATGAGTTTTACAGCAAAATCAGAGGATCTGGAATCACTGATGAAGATTATCACCGTGCCCAATTGGCGTGGGACAATTTCAAATGCAAGACATTTGGTGATTATCACATGGCGTATTTGAAACTTGATGTGACTATCTTAGCTGATATATTGCAGGCATTCAGAAAATTTTGTATGCAAAATTATGGACTGGACCCAGTGTATTTTTTCAGTGCCCCGGGCCTAGCATGGTCTGCAATGTTTTTAAACACCAAAAAGCAATTGGATCTGATCCAAGATCAAGATATGTACCTGTTTATGGAGGAAAATATAAAAGGAGGTATGGTGCAATGTTCTCAGAGATATGCCAGAGCAAATAACAAATATATGCCTGATTATGATCCAGAATTGCCATCAAATTATATATTGTATGTGGATGCAAACAGCCTCTATGGTCACGCCATGATGCAAAAACTGCCATATGCAGGGATTGAATGGGTCGAAGATTTCAATATTGAAGATCTTCAGAACTATGATGACAGTAATTATGGCCTGTTCTTAGAGGTTGATCTGACAATTCCAGATTATTTACATAACAAATTTTCTGATCTGCCCCCAATTCCCGAGGTTCAGTGCTCACCTGGCTCTAAACAGAAGAAGCTCATGATGACACTGGAGGCAAAACAGGGCTATGTCATATATTACAAGAACCTCCAGTTCCTGATGCGTCATGGTGTTCAAGTAACCAAACTTGGAAAAGTTTTGAGGTTCAGGCACTCAGAATGGTTGAAACCATACATTGATACAAACACGGAGCTTCGAACATCTGCAAAAAGCGAATTTGATAAGGGCTTGTTTAAATTGATGGTTAATTCTGTGTATGGCAAAACAATTGAAAATGTCAGAAAACATACTAATGTTAAAATAATTACTGACCCCAGCCTGAGCAAAAAATTGGTTGCAAAGCCCAACTTCAATTACAGAAGAATTTATAATGAAGATATGGCACTTTTCAACATGAAAAAAACAAGAATTAAATTTGATAAACCTATTTATGTAGGGGCTGCAATATTGGAATTGTCCAAATTACATATGTTAACATTGTATTATGATGTGCTGAAACCTTTTTATGGTGATAATGTAAAACTGATGTACATGGACACGGATAGTTTTATTCTTGATATTAAAACAGAAGATGTTTATCAAGATATGTCACAGCCTGAATTGTTTCAATATTTTGATACCAGTGAATTGCCAGACTATTTGAATATTCAACACCACAACAAAAAAGTGCCCGGCAAGTTAAAAGATGAGACACTTGGTGATGTTATTGTGGAATTTGCTGGGTTAAGTGCCAAGATGTACAGTTTTAAAACATGTAGTGCTGTTGTCAAAAAGGCCAAGGGCATTGGCAAAGTAGCTGTGGAAAAAGAGCTCCAATTTGAAGATTATAAAAATTGCATCAAATCCCAGAGTTTAATCAGAACATCGGAATCCAGAATTCAGAGTGTGGATCACTTGTTGACTTCAAATGTTGTAAGAAAAGTGGCTCTGGACCCACGTGATGATAAGAGATGCATTTTATCATGTGGCATACATACTCTACCATGGGGTCATTGTGATTTGAAAAATGGCAATCAATGCCCAATTCCAGAGCATGATTTGAAATAAATAAACATGCCTATGAACTTATTTGGGTTCAAAAAACGGGCTATTATGGAGCTGCCAACACCACAACCCTCTCCTGATATAATATCTAAACTGAGTGGCTTGTTAATTATTCATCTGAACAGCATACTTACAGATGTTGATGATGAAACAGGCAAAATATTGTACATATTTAACAATAATTTAAATCATTACCAATTACCTGTAGGTGGGCAATTGCAATTTATTACAACCCCTGAGGGTGATGTTAAAATTTCAGTAGGGAGAAATATTTACAGAATTAAGCACTCAAACATGATTTCTGGCACTGTTTATACTGTTTCTGCTGGTGACTGCTTATATATTGAGGTCCCTGGATCTTATGATAAGCTTATACCCTTTTTTATAGAATTAAGAATCAGGTATTCAATAATAAATAACTACTAAACAAAATGCCTAATGATATTTTTGGCCACACAAGACATGAAGATCACAGTGATGAGATTTTGATGCTTGATGTCAGAGTCAAGAAATTAAGAAGTGATTTACAAGCTTTACAAACAACACTCAATGCCAGTCTTCAATTAGAAATTACAAATTTGCAATCACAATGCATGGACCCTCTTCTTAAAATTGATTCTGAACTTAAACTGCTGCTTCAGAAATATACTGACCTGGCGACATTGGATAATTTTCAAAGTTTGGAAGAAGCTGTAGCAGCTCTTCAAGCCAAATTTAAGACCCAGGCTAACAACTCTGAGCAATTGAAACAGCAATTAGAAGAGCAGATAAATAATGTTCAGACACAGCTCCAAACAATTGTCAAAAGCATAAAATCACAAGAAGATTTTGATCTAGTGATTTCCACTCTAAAGGAACAGATTCAGTCACTCCAAATACCTAATCTGGACCCTCTGAACAATGCCATAGCCGAGGTTAAAGAAAAAATTGAGACACTTGAAAATTTTATGAACAACTTGCCATCTTCTGATGCTTTGAATGCATTAACTCGGAGTGTAGCATATATTAAGCTGCAACTTGAAACATATGAAGATTTTGGAAAAATTCAAAGTTCCATAACCCATCTTGAAGGTACAATAGCAGCAGTGCAAAGTGATTTGGCAAATGTACTAGAATCCAGATTGCCTGGGATTGTAGATACCCTTGTCAGTGTCCAGCAACAAATCACAAAGCTTGAAAACCTCAACACTGAATCTGAACTGTCTCATTTTCATCATTTGATAGATGATATCCAAACAAAACTTGAAATTTTACAACAATCCACACCCTCTCAGGCAGATATAGCCCTGCTCCAAAATGCTATGCAAAATGTGGCCGATGCTTCTGAATTAAACAATGTGAAATTGGCACTTGAATCTTTGCAAAATACAGTATCAAATCTTCCTACATCACAGGAACTTAAAAATATTAAGAGAGTAGTGAATAGGATATTGAAATCAGAAGATATCAAAAATATCCAAGCAGAGATCAAACATCTCACCCAGACAGTGGCCACTCTTCCAACAAATCAACATATTAATGAACTGCATGCCCTGTTTGAGGATATCAGAAGACAGGTCCATGATCTTACAGCTCAAAATTCAAAATTGGCAGTTGTTGAAAATTTGCAGCAAATTGTAGCTAATATTAAGCAACAGCTAGGGACCATGGAATCCAATCAAGCAAATGCTCTGTCTGTTTTTGCCACCCAGCTACAAGAAATTGTGCAACAATACAAGAAACTTGCTGTTGACATAAGAATCAAGCCTGGGCACGATGAGATTGTTAGGACTATCAATGAGCACCTTGAATCTGTAACAAGCAGATTGCTCACAGCAGAAAAAGAAATAACAGGCATAATCGAGAATCCCAAACATTCAGTAATTCTTGAATTGTACAGCATCCCCAACAAAGAATATGATTCTCCATTTACACCAGAAGGCAAAATATATATGCTGTCCCCTGCACAATTTTATTATCAATTTTTTGTTGGGGGCACATTGAGACCAATCAAGATCAAATATTGGCTTCAGCCACAGGCACACCACTACCCCACCTTATCAATAACAAATGCTAACAACAAAGTGAAAATCACCAGTGTAGAATTGGAGGACTTTACAGATCCCAATACATTGGAAACAGCCTATACTGAAGATGATGGCACTCTGGAATTTAAAATACAAATAGGGGACAAATTATATTTAGAAAATCCTGCAGTTTCAGCTGCTGAACACCCTATAGTTGCAATATTCTTGTTTACATATTATGTCTAGACAAATTATTGTTGATGAATTACACAGACAGGCCCGACATAATTTTAAGAGACTGCCAGTAGTTACAAAGGGCATAGATGATTTATGGCAAAGCGACTTGATTGAAATGGCAAGTGGGCAGTTGAAAAACTTAGACAAAATCAACAAGGGCTACAAGTATCTACTCACTGTCATAGATACATTTTCGAAATTTGCCTGGGCTTTGCCACTCAAATCCAAGACTGGAACATGTGTTACAGAAGCTTTTAGAACAATCATCAATCAGAGTGGAAGATCACCGCGCTATTTGCAAACAGATAATGGCAAAGAATTTTATAATTCAGTGTTTCAACAATTTATTAAAAGCCAGGCAATACAACATTATTCGAGTTACAGTGACCTCAAGGCCTCAATTGTAGAGAGATTCAACAGAACCTTAAAAAATCTTATGTATAAACAATTTACACTGCAAGGTAATTATAAATGGATTAATATTCTTCCAGAACTTCTACATAAATATAACAACTCGGTCCATTCCACAATCAACATGAAACCCTCTGAAGTAATAAGCTCATCTGATGAGCAAAAATTGATCAGCACTGTTTATTATCCTAGATATCAGCCAACAACAGGAAAGGCCAAATACAGGGTGGGTGATCAAGTAAGAATAAGCAAATATAAGCACTTATTCAAGAGAGGCTTTACAAGAAACTGGAGTACTGAATTATTTACAGTGGTTCAAGTTAAACCCGGGACCCTTAACACATATATAATAAAGGATCACCGAGGAGAAATTCTCAAAGGCAGGTTCTATGAACAAGAGCTCAGCAAAACTAAACAGCCTGACACATATCTCATAGAAAAAATCATCCGCAGAAAAGGCAACAAATTACTTGTCAAATGGCTGGGTCATCCGGAAAACAGCTGGATCGATGCAAACAAAGTGATAATATGAACACCTGGGATGTTATAAAAAGGCTGCCAGAACCTGAACAGCAGAATAAGAGAAATGGGAACTTGTTACCTGATAATATTAGGTGTCTTATTGTTGGGCCATCTGCTTGTGGTAAAACTACACTATTAGTTGATAATTTTTTATTGGCACCCAACTGGTTAGACTGGAAAAACAGGCACTTGTATATCTTCTCTAAGAGCTTGGAACAATTAAAATATCAGCAGCTGATGAAGCTATATGATGGATTGGATATTGCCACTTTTGAACCAGATGTTAAGCCACTTGATGAATGTCTCGATAATTCTGTTGTTGTGTTTGATGATATTATATTGGATAATCAAAACAAGGTTAGGAATTTCTTTACACAGGGCCGGCACAAAAACATTGATTGCTTCTACCTGGCACAAACTTTTTCAAAAATACCCAAGCAGCTGATACGAGACAACAGCAATTTTATATGTGTATTTCATCAAGACCATACCAACCTCAAACACATACATGATGAATATGTAGGTGGGGACCTGAGCTACAATGATTTTTCTAAGTTTTGCAGCAGGTGCTGGAACCAGGACAGTTATGGGTTTGTTACAATTGATATGACAAGAACACCTAATACTGGCAAATACAGAAATAAAATCAACAATTTTCTAGACGTTGAAACATTTTCTAGACGTTGAGACGTATATAAATAAACATGAAAAGGCCAATCATTGATGATCTTAAGTTAAGAGATTATCTTGTAAAAAGATTTAAGGGATGGAAATCAGAGAACCGTGGAATTTATGAAAAACACAAACAAACAGAACAGCCTGTAATTGATGCTATTAATAATTTAGGTAAGAATATCAAAACTGTTACAGAGCAAAATCAAAATTTGCTCACAGAGCTTGTACCTGTAGCTGCAAGGAACATATTAGATTATCCATTCACCCCACTTTCAAGTATTCATACACCTAGTCCTCCTCGAAGAATTGAGGCTAGTCAGGATCCTATTGAATTGGGTCTTCTTGCTCAAAAATATTTAACCACACCTAAAGACAATAAAGATGAGGTTTTTGGCTTATATGCTGACACAGAGCTTGATGGCAGCATTTTTCATAGAATTGGCAATTTCAGAGTAACATTTATGGGAGATGATATAATTGTATATTCAGAATCTCGTCTCGGAGAAAAAGGTGCTTTTGTTAAGTACACCGGAACACCTGGATTGTGGGAACTCATGACTAGGAAAAGGCCTGGCAGCTATACAGATCAGGATTATGAGGATTACAAGGAAATATTAATAAAATCAGATGCTCTATACCAGAACAATGATCCCACACAAAAAAGAGTCAAGTCTAGCAGTGGAGCAAAATACAATAATTTAATCAAGCCCATATGGTCACAGATCAAGACTGGCAGTGGAATCAAACAATACAACACCCTGCCTAAAGAATTTGTCTGGGTTGATGATGTCAGGAAACTTGTAGATAGGTTATTGGTGATAGCTGGGGAGGAAAATGCTGGCAACCATAATTTTTACAATGAAAAGGTTGGAATTATGGACATGATAAGCACCAAATTGTCTAATTTTATAGTGAATGACACTAAGGGGATTGGATATCTTATAAAAATTATTAATACTCTACCACCTAAATTTTGGAATATTTCTGAGGGTCGGGGCCTTGTTAATGACATTATAAACAAGCTGCCATTTGAACTACACATTCCAGGCTATCAATATTGTGGTCCCGGTACAAAATTGGACCATAGATTAAACAGAGGTGATCCTGGTGTTAATCCCTTAGATGCTGCTTGTAGAGACCATGACATAGCATACAACACACATTCTGATCTTGACAAGAGACATGTTGCAGACAAGAAATTAGAAGAGGCTGCATTTGGTAGATTTGTAAGCAAAGATGCTTCTTTAAGTGAAAAAATAGCAGCATTGGGGACCACCATAGCTATGAACACCAAACAAAAACTGGGGTGGGGGCTGTGAATATATATATATAATAAACATACAATGAAGGCCAAGGGTGTTATGTATCAAGTACCTTATGCAGGTCTTAAATCTCTTAAAACTATTGACAGTCTTTTGACCAAAAAGCAGCGCAAGAAAAAAAATTCTTGTATTGCCAAGGGGCATGGTATGAAATTGTTACTTAGTACCCCCCAATTAAAAAAATTACAGCAATCAAGAAAAAAATCACATGTGGGGGGATTTATATTTACCATCCCTGCCATCTTAGCTGCTCTCGGGGCTGTGGGGAGCTTGGCTGGGGGTTCAGCCGCCATAGCAAAAACAGTAATAGATGCCAAGAAAAATAGGGCAGAATTAGATGAGCAGAAGCGCCATAACCTGGCAATGGAGAAAAAAGGCAAAGGTGTTAAAAAAGCCATGAATAAGTTTAAAAAAAACAAGAGCCGCTTACAAACCAAGATATTGAAGCTTTAATCAAGCCATTAGGCATCAAACATTTTAGAGGTGTGTACATGTCTGATTCTTTACCAGAACAACCACTCAACAAAGAGTGTGGCATTGCTAATTTGGATAAGTACAAAAATCAGGGCACTCACTGGATCTGTTATCTTAAATATTTAAAAAACGAGGCATTTGTGTTTGATTCATTTGGAGGTGTTCCACCTGAAAATTTAATAAAATATCTAAATTCACCTAATCTTTATTACAATAATGCCCGTGTTCAAAACTTCAAAGATGTTAATTGTGGACATTTGTGTTTATCAGTTCTTAGATATATGTCTCAAATAAATAAACCATCAATTGAAGATTTTCAAAAAGCCTTGTGGTATTTAAAACATCATGGGGGTATTCCATCTCACCAGCCAAAATTCAATATTGAAACTCAAATTGCATGATGACATTGTGTATCCCAAAACAATAGCTCTCAGGGCATTTTATGGCATGTACCTGATCCCCAATATTACACACCACAACAATACAATTGCAGTAGGGGATGAAAAAATTGTCATCACTCCAGGGCAATATAATCTATCCACTTTAAATGCTCAATTACCCAGAGGTGTAGTGTTAAGTCAAAATTCTGTCACTCACAGAGTAGAAATTGTATCTGCCGCAGAAATAGTGAATCTGGGTACTATAGGAGAGCTGTTAGGCTTTGAGAACAACACAAAACTTGAACCAGGCATCAAACACACTGCTATGAATATACCCAAATTCTTAGCCATAGAGACTCTGAATATTCACTGTAATGTGGCTGAGGGTATGATAACCAAATCAAATGGCATAGGCTCTCACAAACAAACTGGCATTATTGCAACATTCAAACCTAATTCTGAATTCATGGAGCCTATTATCTACAATCCATCACCAACATTATATTTTCCTGTGTGCCATAATAGAATAGATTATATTGAATTGATGGTCACTAATGAAAAAGAAGAATTAGTTGATTTTGCTGGAGCCACAACAACTGCTATCATAGAGATTAATATTTAAATAAAAATACATACAATGGAAAATATTGAGAGTTATGAGCTACAATCATTCCCTCCAAACAGGAGGACATTTGCAAATTTAAATCAACCCAACACAGAAATCGAGGTTGATCTTGATGTAGGGGATGGATTTATACACCCCCACAGAGCAGATCTATACATCAAATTTGATGTTGTAAAGCTCGATGGAACAGCTTATCCGGCAAATTCAAACATAAGATTGGTGGACAATTTTGTGCCACATCTCTTCTCTGAAATTGAGATCAGAAAGCATGGCGTTGTTATAAACAGAGTGGATTATCCCGGCATTACCTCCACAGCTTTGGCCACATTAAAATTATCCAAAACCGAGGCTTCATACTACAAAATAGGAGGATTCGAGGCTGGTGATAAGATTTTATCTAAGAACCACACTGTACTGTTCCCCATGCGCCTGTTGCCAGGATTCTTCTCAGATTACAAAGAAATTATGTGGAAGGGTGGGTTAAGAATCACATTTAGAAGAGCTGCAAATGATAACAATGCTTTGATGAGGTACAGTACAATAAACCCCACAGGAGAAGCTCTGCCTAATACCCTACCAGATGCAGGCAAATGCATTATTCAGACCATGGAGTTAAGAATCCCTGTTGTTGAGTATGAGGCCAGTTATGGTCTTAAATACAAAGCTGATATAATAAAAAATCCACAGATTCCTCTGCAATTTTATACGTATCAATGCGTACAGAAGCCCGCATCTGGTACATATTATGAGTTTGATGCTACAAATTCATTCTCCAGTATTCAATTTGACATGCCTGATTTTGTGGTAGTATTGTTTCAGACTGGAAGACACAACAATCAGGAAAAAAATTCAAGCAAATTTGATAACTGCAACATCAAGAACATATATCTTAAAAATGGCAGAAATGAGGTCTTTCCTAGAGAGAATTACAATTTAGACATGTCCAAGGATGATTTTCTCAAATTATATGAGGCTTTTTCGGCTTTCAAGAGAGTCACTACTGGCAATACTGACATGTACTACACACCTGATGAATTCAAAGCACAGAGACCTATGTTTGTAATTAACACTTCAAAAAGAAAACAAGTTGTGGTGAGTGACAGAACAAACATTAAAATTATATGTGAATTTCATGAGGCTTTACCTGATGACACCATATGTAGTGTTATTCTCATAGGAGAAAAATCATATGTTTATGATGTAAGAAATGAGAGGGTCACGGAGCAATTCTAGAGGGTTTCTGCATATTGCATTGTTTTAATATTGGATTGAGGCTGGGGTCCAATTAAACTTAAATTGGAAGTAAATATGTGTGTGTGTGTCTGTGTCTTGGCCTAGTTTTAAGTGTGGCCAATTTTTGACAAGTTTATGGACAACAATCTCACAGAAGTGCCTTTTTGTAAGTATAGGCACATCAATCTGAGGGGCTCTTCCTTTCTCATGGAATCCATGAGGGCTTTTTTACAAAAATCTTGGATTAGAGGGGGTTCCACACTAGAGCAAGAAGCTCATATGGGCATGTTGAGCTAGTTTTAAGTGTAGACAATTCTGCTGGAGGAGAGCTCTTCCTTTCTCGGGTTTATAATAGCACAAGTACTACTACTCTAACCTAAACTGACCTGACCTAACCTAACTTAACTTAACTTTAATTAACCTAACCAAATAGCAATAAAATAAAAACAATCTATTTGTGCCCGATTGTAGTCGTTGTCGAGGAGATTTGAAATATAGATTTTGATTGTTGAAACATTATAAAACAATCGAATTTCACACATTTTACAATATAATTATATAACATTTCAAACTCGCATATCTCCGTTACTATTGAAGATACAGAAGTGATTTTGCACTCAATGGAATCAGGTCGACGCTCTCTATTGGATCATGGGGAAAAATGTAATCCATGTGTAATATTCATGCTTAGTTATCATGGAAACTCTCATAACAATAAATTAAACAATCTATTTATTACCTATTGTATTCGTTGTCGAGGAGATTTCAAATATAGATTTTGATTGTTGAAATATTATAAAACAATCGAATTATACACTTTTTACGATAGAATTATATAAAATTTCAAACTCGCATATCTCCGTTACTGTTGAAGATACAGAAGTGATTTTACACTCAATTTAATCAGGTCGACCTAACCTAACCTAAACTGACCTGACCTAACCTAACTTAACTTAACTTTAATTAACCTAACCAAATAGCAATAAAATAAAAACAATCTATTTGTGCCCGATTGTAGTCGTTGTCGACGAGATTTGAAATATAGATTTTGATTGTTGAAACATTATAAAACAATCGAATTTCACACATTTTTCAATATAATTATATAACATTTCAAACTCGCATATCTCCGTTACTATTGAAGATACAGAAGTGATTTTGCACTCAATGGAATCAGGTCGACGCTCTCTATTGGATCATGGGGAAAAATGTAATCCATGTGTAATATTCATGCTTAGTTATCATGGAAACTCTCATAACAATAAATTAAACAATCTATTTATTACCTATTGTATTCGTTGTCGAGGAGATTTCAAATATAGATTTTGATTGTTGAAACATTATAAAACAATCGAATTATACACTTTTTACGATAGAATTATATAAAATTTCAAACTCGCATATCTCCGTTACTGTTGAAGATACAGAAGTGATTTTACACTCAATTTAATCAGGTCGACCTAACCTAACCTAAACTGACCTGACCTAACCTAACTTAACTTTAATTAACCTAACCAAATAGCAATAAAATAAAAACAATCTATTTGTGCCCGATTGTAGTCGTTGTCGAGGAGATTTGAAATATAGATTTTGATTGTTGAAACATTATAAAACAATCGAATTTCACACATTTTACAATATAATTATATAACATTTCAAACTCGCATATCTCCGTTACTATTGAAGATACAGAAGTGATTTTGCACTCAATGGAATCAGGTCGACGCTCTCTATTGGCTCATGGGGAAAAATGTAATCCATGTGTAATATTCATGCTTAGTTATCATGGAAACTCTCATAACAATAAATTAAACAATCTATTTATTACCTATTGTATTCGTTGTCGAGGAGATTTCAAATATAGATTTTGATTGTTGAAACATTATAAAACAATCGAATTTCACACATTTTACAATATAATTATATAACATTTCAAACTCGCATATCTCCGTTACTATTGAAGATACAGAAGTGATTTTGCACTCAATGGAATCAGGTCGACGCTCTCTATTGGCTCATGGGGAAAAATGTAATCCATGTGTAATATTCATGCTTAGATACCATGGAAAAAATCCTAACAATAAATTAAACAATCTATTTATTACCTATTGTATTCGTTGTCGAGGAGATTTCAAATATAGATTTTGATTGTTGAAACATTATAAAACAATCGAATTATACACTTTTTACGATAGAATTATATAAAATTTCAAACTCGCATATCTCCGTTACTGTTGAAGATACAGAAGTGATTTTACACTCAATTTAATCAGTTCGACCTAACCTAACCTAAACTGACATGACCTAACCTAACTCAACTTTAATTAACCTAACCTAACCTAACCTAATAACAATAAAATAAAAACAATCTATTTGTGCCCGATTGTAGTCGTTGTCGAGGAGATTTGAAATATAGATTTTGATTGTTGAAACATTATAAAACAATCGAATTTCACACATTTTACAATATAATTATATAACATTTCAAACTCGCATATCTCCGTTACTATTGAAGATACAGAAGTGATTTTGCACTCAATGGAATCAGGTCGACGCTCTCTATTGGATCATGGGGAAAAATGTAATCCATGTGTAATATTCATGCTTAGTTATCATGGAAACTCTCATAATAATAAATTAAACAATCTATTTATTACCTATTGTATTCGTTGTCGAGGAGATTTCAAATATAGATTTTGATTGTTGAAACATTATAAAACAATCGAATTATACACTTTTTACGATAGAATTATATAAAATTTCAAACTCGCATATCTCCGTTACTGTTGAAGATACAGAAGTGATTTTACACTCAATTTAATCAGGTCGACCTAACCTAACCTAAACTGACCTGACCTAACCTAACTTAACTTAACTTTAATTAACCTAACCAAATAGCAATAAAATAAAAACAATCTATTTGTGCCCGATTGTAGTCGTTGTCGACGAGATTTGAAATATAGATTTTGATTGTTGAAACATTATAAAACAATCGAATTTCACACATTTTACAATATAATTATATAACATTTCAAACTCGCATATCTCCGTTACTATTGAAGATAAAGAAGTGATTTTGCACTCAATGGAATCAGCTCGACGCTCTCTATTGGCTCATGGGGAAAAATGTAATCCATGTGTAATATTCATGCTTAGTTATCATGGAAACTCTCATAACAATAAATTAAACAATCTATTTATTACCTATTGTATTCGTTGTCGAGGAGATTTCAAATATAGATTTTGATTGTTGAAACATTATAAAACAATCGAATTATACACTTTTTACGATAGAATTATATAAAATTTCAAACTCGCATATCTCCGTTACTGTTGAAGATACAGAAGTGATTTTACACTCAATTTAATCAGGTCGACCTAACCTAACCTAAACTGACCTGACCTAACCTAACTTAACTTAACTTTAATTAACCTAACCAAATAGCAATAAAATAAAAACAATCTATTTGTGCCCGATTGTAGTCGTTGTCGACGAGATTTGAAATATAGATTTTGATTGTTGAAACATTATAAAACAATCGAATTTCACACATTTTACAATATAATTATATAACATTTCAAACTCGCATATCTCCGTTACTATTGAAGATAAAGAAGTGATTTTGCACTCAATGGAATCAGCTCGACGCTCTCTATTGGCTCATGGGGAAAAATGTAATCCATGTGTAATATTCATGCTTAGTTATCATGGAAACTCTCATAACAATAAATTAAACAATCTATTTATTACCTATTGTATTCGTTGTCGAGGAGATTTCAAATATAGATTTTGATTGTTGAAACATTATAAAACAATCGAATTATACACTTTTTACGATAGAATTATATAAAATTTCAAACTCGCATATCTCCGTTACTGTTGAAGATACAGAAGTGATTTTACACTCAATTTAATCAGGTCGACCTAACCTAACCTAAACTGACCTGACCTAACCTAACTTAACTTTAATTAACCTAACCAAATAGCAATAAAATAAAAACAATCTATTTGTGCCCGATTGTAGTCGTTGTCGAGGAGATTTGAAATATAGATTTTGATTGTTGAAACATTATAAAACAATCGAATTTCACACATTTTACAATATAATTATATAACATTTCAAACTCGCATATCTCCGTTACTATTGAAGATACAGAAGTGATTTTGCACTCAATGGAATCAGGTCGACGCTCTCTATTGGCTCATGGGGAAAAATGTAATCCATGTGTAATATTCATGCTTAGATACCATGGAAAAAATCCTAACAATAAATTAAACAATCTATTTATTACCTATTGTATTCGTTGTCGAGGAGATTTCAAATATAGATTTTGATTGTTGAAACATTATAAAACAATCGAATTATACACTTTTTACGATAGAATTATATAAAATTTCAAACTCGCATATCTCCGTTACTCTTGAAGATACAGAAGTGATTTTACACTCAATTTAATCAGTTCGACCTAACCTAACCTAAACTGACATGACCTAACCTAACTTAACTTTAATTAACCTAACCTAACCTAACCTAATAACAATAAAATAAAAACAATCTATTTGTGCCCGATTGTAGTCGTTGTCGAGGAGATTTGAAATATAGATTTTGATTGTTGAAACATTATAAAACAATCGAATTTCACACATTTTACAATATAATTATATAACATTTCAAACTCGCATATCTCCGTTACTATTGAAGATACAGAAGTGATTTTGCACTCAATGGAATCAGGTCGACGCTCTCTATTGGATCATGGGGAAAAATGTAATCCATGTGTAATATTCATGCTTAGTTATCATGGAAACTCTCATAACAATAAATTAAACAATCTATTTATTACCTATTGTATTCGTTGTCGAGGAGATTTCAAATATAGATTTTGATTGTTGAAACATTATAAAACAATCGAATTATACACTTTTTACGATAGAATTATATAAAATTTCAAACTCGCATATCTCCGTTACTGTTGAAGATACAGAAGTGATTTTACACTCAATTTAATCAGGTCGACCTAACCTAACCTAAACTGACCTGACCTAACCTAACTTAACTTAACTTTAATTAACCTAACCAAATAGCAATAAAATAAAAACAATCTATTTGTGCCCGATTGTAGTCGTTGTCGACGAGATTTGAAATATAGATTTTGATTGTTGAAACATTATAAAACAATCGAATTTCACACATTTTACAATATAATTATATAACATTTCAAACTCGCATATCTCCGTTACTATTGAAGATAAAGAAGTGATTTTGCACTCAATGGAATCAGCTCGACGCTCTCTATTGGCTCATGGGGAAAAATGTAATCCATGTGTAATATTCATGCTTAGTTATCATGGAAACTCTCATAACAATAAATTAAACAATCTATTTATTACCTATTGTATTCGTTGTCGAGGAGATTTCAAATATAGATTTTGATTGTTGAAACATTATAAAACAATCGAATTATACACTTTTTACGATAGAATTATATAAAATTTCAAACTCGCATATCTCCGTTACTGTTGAAGATACAGAAGTGATTTTACACTCAATTTAATCAGGTCGACCTAACCTAACCTAAACTGACCTGACCTAACCTAACTTAACTTTAATTAACCTAACCAAATAGCAATAAAATAAAAACAATCTATTTGTGCCCGATTGTAGTCGTTGTCGAGGAGATTTGAAATATAGATTTTGATTGTTGAAACATTATAAAACAATCGAATTTCACACATTTTACAATATAATTATATAACATTTCAAACTCGCATATCTCCGTTACTATTGAAGATACAGAAGTGATTTTGCACTCAATGGAATCAGGTCGACGCTCTCTATTGGCTCATGGGGAAAAATGTAATCCATGTGTAATATTCATGCTTAGATACCATGGAAAAAATCCTAACAATAAATTAAACAATCTATTTATTACCTATTGTATTCGTTGTCGAGGAGATTTCAAATATAGATTTTGATTGTTGAAACATTATAAAACAATCGAATTATACACTTTTTACGATAGAATTATATAAAATTTCAAACTCGCATATCTCCGTTACTCTTGAAGATACAGAAGTGATTTTACACTCAATTTAATCAGTTCGACCTAACCTAACCTAAACTGACATGACCTAACCTAACTTAACTTTAATTAACCTAACCTAACCTAACCTAATAACAATAAAATAAAAACAATCTATTTGTGCCCGATTGTAGTCGTTGTCGAGGAGATTTGAAATATAGATTTTGATTGTTGAAACATTATAAAACAATCGAATTTCACACATTTTACAATATAATTATATAACATTTCAAACTCGCATATCTCCGTTACTATTGAAGATACAGAAGTGATTTTGCACTCAATGGAATCAGGTCGACGCTCTCTATTGGATCATGGGGAAAAATGTAATCCATGTGTAATATTCATGCTTAGTTATCATGGAAACTCTCATAACAATAAATTAAACAATCTATTTATTACCTATTGTATTCGTTGTCGAGGAGATTTCAAATATAGATTTTGATTGTTGAAACATTATAAAACAATCGAATTATACACTTTTTACGATAGAATTATATAAAATTTCAAACTCGCATATCTCCGTTACTGTTGAAGATACAGAAGTGATTTTACACTCAATTTAATCAGGTCGACCTAACCTAACCTAAACTGACCTGACCTAACCTAACTTAACTTAACTTTAATTAACCTAACCAAATAGCAATAAAATAAAAACAATCTATTTGTGCCCGATTGTAGTCGTTGTCGACGAGATTTGAAATATAGATTTTGATTGTTGAAACATTATAAAACAATCGAATTTCACACATTTTTCAATATAATTATATAACATTTCAAACTCGCATATCTCCGTTACTATTGAAGATACAGAAGTGATTTTGCACTCAATGGAATCAGGTCGACGCTCTCTATTGGATCATGGGGAAAAATGTAATCCATGTGTAATATTCATGCTTAGTTATCATGGAAACTCTCATAACAATAAATTAAACAATCTATTGATTACCTATTGTATTCGTTGTCGAGGAGATTTCAAATATAGATTTTGATTGTTGAAACATTATAAAACAATCGAATTATACACTTTTTACGATAGAATTATATAAAATTTCAAACTCGCATATCTCCGTTACTGTTGAAGATACAGAAGTGATTTTACACTCAATTTAATCAGGTCGACCTAACCTAACCTAAACTGACCTGACCTAACCTAACTTAACTTTAATTAACCTAACCAAATAGCAATAAAATAAAAACAATCTATTTGTGCCCGATTGTAGTCGTTGTCGAGGAGATTTGAAATATAGATTTTGATTGTTGAAACATTATAAAACAATCGAATTTCACACATTTTACAATATAATTATATAACATTTCAAACTCGCATATCTCCGTTACTATTGAAGATACAGAAGTGATTTTGCACTCAATGGAATCAGGTCGACGCTCTCTATTGGCTCATGGGGAAAAATGTAATCCATGTGTAATATTCATGCTTAGTTATCATGGAAACTCTCATAACAATAAATTAAACAATCTATTTATTACCTATTGTATTCGTTGTCGAGGAGATTTCAAATATAGATTTTGATTGTTGAAACATTATAAAACAATCGAATTTCACACATTTTACAATATAATTATATAACATTTCAAACTCGCATATCTCCGTTACTATTGAAGATACAGAAGTGATTTTGCACTCAATGGAATCAGGTCGACGCTCTCTATTGGCTCATGGGGAAAAATGTAATCCATGTGTAATATTCATGCTTAGATACCATGGAAAAAATCCTAACAATAAATTAAACAATCTATTTATTACCTATTGTATTCGTTGTCGAGGAGATTTCAAATATAGATTTTGATTGTTGAAACATTATAAAACAATCGAATTATACACTTTTTACGATAGAATTATATAAAATTTCAAACTCGCATATCTCCGTTACTCTTGAAGATACAGAAGTGATTTTACACTCAATTTAATCAGTTCGACCTAACCTAACCTAAACTGACATGACCTAACCTAACTTAACTTTAATTAACCTAACCTAACCTAACCTAATAACAATAAAATAAAAACAATCTATTTGTGCCCGATTGTAGTCGTTGTCGAGGAGATTTGAAATATAGATTTTGATTGTTGAAACATTATAAAACAATCGAATTTCACACATTTTACAATATAATTATATAACATTTCAAACTCGCATATCTCCGTTACTATTGAAGATACAGAAGTGATTTTGCACTCAATGGAATCAGGTCGACGCTCTCTATTGGATCATGGGGAAAAATGTAATCCATGTGTAATATTCATGCTTAGTTATCATGGAAACTCTCATAACAATAAATTAAACAATCTATTTATTACCTATTGTATTCGTTGTCGAGGAGATTTCAAATATAGATTTTGATTGTTGAAACATTATAAAACAATCGAATTATACACTTTTTACGATAGAATTATATAAAATTTCAAACTCGCATATCTCCGTTACTGTTGAAGATACAGAAGTGATTTTACACTCAATTTAATCAGGTCGACCTAACCTAACCTAAACTGACCTGACCTAACCTAACTTAACTTAACTTTAATTAACCTAACCAAATAGCAATAAAATAAAAACAATCTATTTGTGCCCGATTGTAGTCGTTGTCGACGAGATTTGAAATATAGATTTTGATTGTTGAAACATTATAAAACAATCGAATTTCACACATTTTTCAATATAATTATATAACATTTCAAACTCGCATATCTCCGTTACTATTGAAGATACAGAAGTGATTTTGCACTCAATGGAATCAGGTCGACGCTCTCTATTGGATCATGGGGAAAAATGTAATCCATGTGTAATATTCATGCTTAGTTATCATGGAAACTCTCATAACAATAAATTAAACAATCTATTTATTACCTATTGTATTCGTTGTCGAGGAGATTTCAAATATAGATTTTGATTGTTGAAACATTATAAAACAATCGAATTTCACACATTTTACAATATAATTATATAACATTTCAAACTCGCATATCTCCGTTACTATTGAAGATACAGAAGTGATTTTGCACTCAATGGAATCAGGTCGACGCTCTCTATTGGCTCATGGGGAAAAATGTAATCCATGTGTAATATTCATGCTTAGATACCATGGAAAAATTCCTAACAATAAATTAAACAATCTATTTATTACCTATTGTATTCGTTGTCGAGGAGATTTCAAATATAGATTTTGATTGTTGAAACATTATAAAACAATCGAATTATACACTTTTTACGATAGAATTATATAAAATTTCAAACTCGCATATCTCCGTTACTCTTGAAGATACAGAAGTGATTTTACACTCAATTTAATCAGTTCGACCTAACCTAACCTAAACTGACCTGACCTAACCTAACTTAACTTTAATTAACCTAACCTAACCTAACCTAATAACAATAAAATAAAAACAATCTATTTGTGCCCGATTGTAGTCGTTGTCGACGAGATTTGAAATATAGATTTTGATTGTTGAAACATTATAAAACAATCGAATTTCACACATTTTACAATATAATTATATAACATTTCAAACTCGCATATCTCCGTTACTATTGAAGATACAGAAGTGATTTTGCACTCAATGGAATCAGGTCGACGCTCTCTATTGGATCATGGGGAAAAATGTAATCCATGTGTAATATTCATGCTTAGTTATCATGGAAACTCTCATAATAATAAATTAAACAATCTATTTATTACCTATTGTATTCGTTGTCGAGGAGATTTCAAATATAGATTTTGATTGTTGAAACATTATAAAACAATCGAATTATACACTTTTTACGATAGAATTATATAAAATTTCAAACTCGCATATCTCCGTTACTGTTGAAGATACAGAAGTGATTTTACACTCAATTTAATCAGGTCGACCTAACCTAACCTAAACTGACCTGACCTAACCTAACTTAACTTAACTTTAATTAACCTAACCAAATAGCAATAAAATAAAAACAATCTATTTGTGCCCGATTGTAGTCGTTGTCGACGAGATTTGAAATATAGATTTTGATTGTTGAAACATTATAAAACAATCGAATTTCACACATTTTACAATATAATTATATAACATTTCAAACTCGCATATCTCCGTTACTATTGAAGATAAAGAAGTGATTTTGCACTCAATGGAATCAGCTCGACGCTCTCTATTGGCTCATGGGGAAAAATGTAATCCATGTGTAATATTCATGCTTAGTTATCATGGAAACTCTCATAACAATAAATTAAACAATCTATTTATTACCTATTGTATTCGTTGTCGAGGAGATTTCAAATATAGATTTTGATTGTTGAAACATTATAAAACAATCGAATTATACACTTTTTACGATAGAATTATATAAAATTTCAAACTCGCATATCTCCGTTACTGTTGAAGATACAGAAGTGATTTTACACTCAATTTAATCAGTTCGACCTAACCTAACCTAAACTGACCTGACCTAACCTAACTTAACTTTAATTAACCTAACCTAACCTAACCTAATAACAATAAAATAAAAACAATCTATTTGTGCCCGATTGTAGTCGTTGTCGAGGAGATTTGAAATATAGATTTTGATTGTTGAAACATTATAAAACAATCGAATTTCACACATTTTACAATATAATTATATAACATTTCAAACTCGCATATCTCCGTTACTATTGAAGATACAGAAGTGATTTTGCACTCAATGGAATCAGGTCGACGCTCTCTATTGGATCATGGGGAAAAATGTAATCCATGTGTAATATTCATGCTTAGTTATCATGGAAACTCTCATAACAATAAATTAAACAATCTATTTATTACCTATTGTATTCGTTGTCGAGGAGATTTCAAATATAGATTTTGATTGTTGAAACATTATAAAACAATCGAATTATACACTTTTTACGATAGAATTATATAAAATTTCAAACTCGCATATCTCCGTTACTGTTGAAGATACAGAAGTGATTTTACACTCAATTTAATCAGTTCGACCTAACCTAACCTAAACTGACATGACCTAAATTAACTCAACTTTAATTAACCTAACCTAACCTAACCTAATAACAATAAAATAAAAACAATCTATTTGTGCCCGATTGTAGTCGTTGTCGAGGAGATTTGAAATATAGATTTTGATTGTTGAAACATTATTAAACAATCGAATTTCACACATTTTACAATATAATTATATAACATTTCAAACTCGCATATCTCCGTTACTATTGAAGATACAGAAGTGATTTTGCACTCAATGGAATCAGGTCGACGCTCTCTATTGGCTCATGGGGAAAAATGTAATCCATGTGTAATATTCATGCTTAGATACCATGGAAAAAATCCTAACAACAAATTAAACAATCTATTTATTACCTATTGTATTCGTTGTCGAGGAGATTTCAAATATAGATTTTGATTGTTGAAACATTATAAAACAATCGAATTATACACTTTTTACGATAGAATTATATAAAATTTCAAACTCGCATATCTCCGTTACTCTTGAAGATACAGAAGTGATTTTACACTCAATTTAATCAGTTCGACCTAACCTAACCTAAACTGACCTGACCTAACCTAACTTAACTTTAATTAACCTAACCTAACCTAACCTAATAACAATAAAATAAAAACAATCTATTTGTGCCCGATTGTAGTCGTTGTCGACGAGATTTGAAATATAGATTTTGATTGTTGAAACATTATAAAACAATCGAATTTCACACATTTTACAATATAATTATATAACATTTCAAACTCGCATATCTCCGTTACTATTGAAGATACAGAAGTGATTTTGCACTCAATGGAATCAGGTCGACGCTCTCTATTGGATCATGGGGAAAAATGTAATCCATGTGTAATATTCATGCTTAGTTATCATGGAAACTCTCATAATAATAAATTAAACAATCTATTTATTACCTATTGTATTCGTTGTCGAGGAGATTTCAAATATAGATTTTGATTGTTGAAACATTATAAAACAATCGAATTATACACTTTTTACGATAGAATTATATAAAATTTCAAACTCGCATATCTCCGTTACTGTTGAAGATACAGAAGTGATTTTACACTCAATTTAATCAGTTCGACCTAACCTAACCTAAACTGACCTGACCTAACCTAACTTAACTTTAATTAACCTAACCTAACCTAACCTAATAACAATAAAATAAAAACAATCTATTTGTGCCCGATTGTAGTCGTTGTCGACGAGATTTGAAATATAGATTTTGATTGTTGAAACATTATAAAACAATCGAATTTCACACATTTTACAATATAATTATATAACATTTCAAACTCGCATATCTCCGTTACTATTGAAGATACAGAAGTGATTTTGCACTCAATGGAATCAGGTCGACGCTCTCTATTGGATCATGGGGAAAAATGTAATCCATGTGTAATATTCATGCTTAGTTATCATGGAAACTCTCATAACAATAAATTAAACAATCTATTTATTACCTATTGTATTCGTTGTCGAGGAGATTTCAAATATAGATTTTGATTGTTGAAACATTATAAAACAATCGAATTATACACTTTTTACGATAGAATTATATAAAATTTCAAACTCGCATATCTCCGTTACTGTTGAAGATACAGAAGTGATTTTACACTCAATTTAATCAGGTCGACCTAACCTAACCTAAACTGACCTGACCTAACCTAACTTAACTTAACTTTAATTAACCTAACCAAATAGCAATAAAATAAAAACAATCTATTTGTGCCCGATTGTAGTCGTTGTCGACGAGATTTGAAATATAGATTTTGATTGTTGAAACATTATAAAACAATCGAATTTCACACATTTTTCAATATAATTATATAACATTTCAAACTCGCATATCTCCGTTACTATTGAAGATACAGAAGTGATTTTGCACTCAATGGAATCAGGTCGACGCTCTCTATTGGATCATGGGGAAAAATGTAATCCATGTGTAATATTCATGCTTAGTTATCATGGAAACTCTCATAACAATAAATTAAACAATCTATTTATTACCTATTGTATTCGTTGTCGAGGAGATTTCAAATATAGATTTTGATTGTTGAAACATTATAAAACAATCGAATTATACACTTTTTACGATAGAATTATATAAAATTTCAAACTCGCATATCTCCGTTACTGTTGAAGATACAGAAGTGATTTTACACTCAATTTAATCAGGTCGACCTAACCTAACCTAAACTGACCTGACCTAACCTAACTTAACTTTAATTAACCTAACCAAATAGCAATAAAATAAAAACAATCTATTTGTGCCCGATTGTAGTCGTTGTCGAGGAGATTTGAAATATAGATTTTGATTGTTGAAACATTATAAAACAATCGAATTTCACACATTTTACAATATAATTATATAACATTTCAAACTCGCATATCTCCGTTACTATTGAAGATACAGAAGTGATTTTGCACTCAATGGAATCAGGTCGACGCTCTCTATTGGCTCATGGGGAAAAATGTAATCCATGTGTAATATTCATGCTTAGATACCATGGAAAAAATCCTAACAATAAATTAAACAATCTATTTATTACCTATTGTATTCGTTGTCGAGGAGATTTCAAATATAGATTTTGATTGTTGAAACATTATAAAACAATCGAATTATACACTTTTTACGATAGAATTATATAAAATTTCAAACTCGCATATCTCCGTTACTCTTGAAGATACAGAAGTGATTTTACACTCAATTTAATCAGTTCGACCTAACCTAACCTAAACTGACATGACCTAACCTAACTTAACTTTAATTAACCTAACCTAACCTAACCTAATAACAATAAAATAAAAACAATCTATTTGTGCCCGATTGTAGTCGTTGTCGAGGAGATTTGAAATATAGATTTTGATTGTTGAAACATTATAAAACAATCGAATTTCACACATTTTACAATATAATTATATAACATTTCAAACTCGCATATCTCCGTTACTATTGAAGATACAGAAGTGATTTTGCACTCAATGGAATCAGGTCGACGCTCTCTATTGGATCATGGGGAAAAATGTAATCCATGTGTAATATTCATGCTTAGTTATCATGGAAACTCTCATAACAATAAATTAAACAATCTATTTATTACCTATTGTATTCGTTGTCGAGGAGATTTCAAATATAGATTTTGATTGTTGAAACATTATAAAACAATCGAATTATACACTTTTTACGATAGAATTATATAAAATTTCAAACTCGCATATCTCCGTTACTGTTGAAGATACAGAAGTGATTTTACACTCAATTTAATCAGGTCGACCTAACCTAACCTAAACTGACCTGACCTAACCTAACTTAACTTAACTTTAATTAACCTAACCAAATAGCAATAAAATAAAAACAATCTATTTGTGCCCGATTGTAGTCGTTGTCGACGAGATTTGAAATATAGATTTTGATTGTTGAAACATTATAAAACAATCGAATTTCACACATTTTTCAATATAATTATATAACATTTCAAACTCGCATATCTCCGTTACTATTGAAGATACAGAAGTGATTTTGCACTCAATGGAATCAGGTCGACGCTCTCTATTGGATCATGGGGAAAAATGTAATCCATGTGTAATATTCATGCTTAGTTATCATGGAAACTCTCATAACAATAAATTAAACAATCTATTTATTACCTATTGTATTCGTTGTCGAGGAGATTTCAAATATAGATTTTGATTGTTGAAACATTATAAAACAATCGAATTTCACACATTTTACAATATAATTATATAACATTTCAAACTCGCATATCTCCGTTACTATTGAAGATACAGAAGTGATTTTGCACTCAATGGAATCAGGTCGACGCTCTCTATTGGCTCATGGGGAAAAATGTAATCCATGTGTAATATTCATGCTTAGATACCATGGAAAAAATCCTAACAATAAATTAAACAATCTATTTATTACCTATTGTATTCGTTGTCGAGGAGATTTCAAATATAGATTTTGATTGTTGAAACATTATAAAACAATCGAATTATACACTTTTTACGATAGAATTATATAAAATTTCAAACTCGCATATCTCCGTTACTCTTGAAGATACAGAAGTGATTTTACACTCAATTTAATCAGTTCGACCTAACCTAACCTAAACTGACCTGACCTAACCTAACTTAACTTTAATTAACCTAACCTAACCTAACCTAATAACAATAAAATAAAAACAATCTATTTGTGCCCGATTGTAGTCGTTGTCGACGAGATTTGAAATATAGATTTTGATTGTTGAAACATTATAAAACAATCGAATTTCACACATTTTACAATATAATTATATAACATTTCAAACTCGCATATCTCCGTTACTATTGAAGATACAGAAGTGATTTTGCACTCAATGGAATCAGGTCGACGCTCTCTATTGGATCATGGGGAAAAATGTAATCCATGTGTAATATTCATGCTTAGTTATCATGGAAACTCTCATAATAATAAATTAAACAATCTATTTATTACCTATTGTATTCGTTGTCGAGGAGATTTCAAATATAGATTTTGATTGTTGAAACATTATAAAACAATCGAATTATACACTTTTTACGATAGAATTATATAAAATTTCAAACTCGCATATCTCCGTTACTGTTGAAGATACAGAAGTGATTTTACACTCAATTTAATCAGGTCGACCTAACCTAACCTAAACTGACCTGACCTAACCTAACTTAACTTAACTTTAATTAACCTAACCAAATAGCAATAAAATAAAAACAATCTATTTGTGCCCGATTGTAGTCGTTGTCGACGAGATTTGAAATATAGATTTTGATTGTTGAAACATTATAAAACAATCGAATTTCACACATTTTACAATATAATTATATAACATTTCAAACTCGCATATCTCCGTTACTATTGAAGATAAAGAAGTGATTTTGCACTCAATGGAATCAGCTCGACGCTCTCTATTGGCTCATGGGGAAAAATGTAATCCATGTGTAATATTCATGCTTAGTTATCATGGAAACTCTCATAACAATAAATTAAACAATCTATTTATTACCTATTGTATTCGTTGTCGAGGAGATTTCAAATATAGATTTTGATTGTTGAAACATTATAAAACAATCGAATTATACACTTTTTACGATAGAATTATATAAAATTTCAAACTCGCATATCTCCGTTACTGTTGAAGATACAGAAGTGATTTTACACTCAATTTAATCAGTTCGACCTAACCTAACCTAAACTGACCTGACCTAACCTAACTTAACTTTAATTAACCTAACCTAACCTAACCTAATAACAATAAAATAAAAACAATCTATTTGTGCCCGATTGTAGTCGTTGTCGAGGAGATTTGAAATATAGATTTTGATTGTTGAAACATTATAAAACAATCGAATTTCACACATTTTACAATATAATTATATAACATTTCAAACTCGCATATCTCCGTTACTATTGAAGATACAGAAGTGATTTTGCACTCAATGGAATCAGGTCGACGCTCTCTATTGGATCATGGGGAAAAATGTAATCCATGTGTAATATTCATGCTTAGTTATCATGGAAACTCTCATAACAATAAATTAAACAATCTATTTATTACCTATTGTATTCGTTGTCGAGGAGATTTCAAATATAGATTTTGATTGTTGAAACATTATAAAACAATCGAATTATACACTTTTTACGATAGAATTATATAAAATTTCAAACTCGCATATCTCCGTTACTGTTGAAGATACAGAAGTGATTTTACACTCAATTTAATCAGGTCGACCTAACCTAACCTAAACTGACCTGACCTAACCTAACTTAACTTTAATTAACCTAACCAAATAGCAATAAAATAAAAACAATCTATTTGTGCCCGATTGTAGTCGTTGTCGACGAGATTTGAAATATAGATTTTGATTGTTGAAACATTATAAAACAATCGAATTTCACACATTTTACAATATAATTATATTACATTTCAAACTCGCATATCTCCGTTACTATTGAAGATACAGAAGTGATTTTGCACTCAATGGAATCAGGTCGACGCTCTCTATTGGCTCATGGGGAAAAATGTAATCCATGTGTAATATTCATGCTTAGTTATCATGGAAACTCTCATAACAATAAATTAAACAATCTATTTATTACCTATTGTATTCGTTGTCGAGGAGATTTCAAATATAGATTTTGATTGTTGAAACATTATAAAACAATCGAATTTCACACATTTTACAATATAATTATATAACATTTCAAACTCGCATATCTCCGTTACTATTGAAGATACAGAAGTGATTTTGCACTCAATGGAATCAGGTCGACGCTCTCTATTGGCTCATGGGGAAAAATGTAATCCATGTGTAATATTCATGCTTAGATACCATGGAAAAAATCCTAACAATAAATTAAACAATCTATTTATTACCTATTGTATTCGTTGTCGAGGAGATTTCAAATATAGATTTTGATTGTTGAAACATTATAAAACAATCGAATTATACACTTTTTACGATAGAATTATATAAAATTTCAAACTCGCATATCTCCGTTACTCTTGAAGATACAGAAGTGATTTTACACTCAATTTAATCAGTTCGACCTAACCTAACCTAAACTGACCTGACCTAACCTAACTTAACTTTAATTAACCTAACCTAACCTAACCTAATAACAATAAAATAAAAACAATCTATTTGTGCCCGATTGTAGTCGTTGTCGACGAGATTTGAAATATAGATTTTGATTGTTGAAACATTATAAAACAATCGAATTTCACACATTTTTCAATATAATTATATAACATTTCAAACTCGCATATCTCCGTTACTATTGAAGATACAGAAGTGATTTTGCACTCAATGGAATCAGGTCGACGCTCTCTATTGGCTCATGGGGAAAAATGTAATCCATGTGTAATATTCATGCTTAGTTATCATGGAAACTCTCATAATAATAAATTAAACAATCTATTTATTACCTATTGTATTCGTTGTCGAGGAGATTTCAAATATAGATTTTGATTGTTGAAACATTATAAAACAATCGAATTATACACTTTTTACGATAGAATTATATAAAATTTCAAACTCGCATATCTCCGTTACTGTTGAAGATACAGAAGTGATTTTACACTCAATTTAATCAGGTCGACCTAACCTAACCTAAACTGACCTGACCTAACCTAACTTAACTTAACTTTAATTAACCTAACCAAATAGCAATAAAATAAAAACAATCTATTTGTGCCCGATTGTAGTCGTTGTCGACGAGATTTGAAATATAGATTTTGATTGTTGAAACATTATAAAACAATCGAATTTCACACATTTTTCAATATAATTATATAACATTTCAAACTCGCATATCTCCGTTACTATTGAAGATACAGAAGTGATTTTGCACTCAATGGAATCAGGTCGACGCTCTCTATTGGCTCATGGGGAAAAATGTAATCCATGTGTAATATTCATGCTTAGTTATCATGGAAACTCTCATAACAATAAATTAAACAATCTATTTATTACCTATTGTATTCGTTGTCGAGGAGATTTCAAATATAGATTTTGATTGTTGAAACATTATAAAACAATCGAATTTCACACATTTTACAATATAATTATATAACATTTCAAACTCGCATATCTCCGTTACTATTGAAGATACAGAAGTGATTTTGCACTCAATGGAATCAGGTCGACGCTCTCTATTGGCTCATGGGGAAAAATGTAATCCATGTGTAATATTCATGCTTAGATACCATGGAAAAAATCCTAACAATAAATTAAACAATCTATTTATTACCTATTGTATTCGTTGTCGAGGAGATTTCAAATATAGATTTTGATTGTTGAAACATTATAAAACAATCGAATTATACACTTTTTACGATAGAATTATATAAAATTTCAAACTCGCATATCTCCGTTACTCTTGAAGATACAGAAGTGATTTTACACTCAATTTAATCAGTTCGACCTAACCTAACCTAAACTGACCTGACCTAACCTAACTTAACTTTAATTAACCTAACCTAACCTAACCTAATAACAATAAAATAAAAACAATCTATTTGTGCCCGATTGTAGTCGTTGTCGACGAGATTTGAAATATAGATTTTGATTGTTGAAACATTATAAAACAATCGAATTTCACACATTTTACAATATAATTATATAACATTTCAAACTCGCATATCTCCGTTACTATTGAAGATACAGAAGTGATTTTGCACTCAATGGAATCAGGTCGACGCTCTCTATTGGATCATGGGGAAAAATGTAATCCATGTGTAATATTCATGCTTAGTTATCATGGAAACTCTCATAATAATAAATTAAACAATCTATTTATTACCTATTGTATTCGTTGTCGAGGAGATTTCAAATATAGATTTTGATTGTTGAAACATTATAAAACAATCGAATTATACACTTTTTACGATAGAATTATATAAAATTTCAAACTCGCATATCTCCGTTACTGTTGAAGATACAGAAGTGATTTTACACTCAATTTAATCAGGTCGACCTAACCTAACCTAAACTGACCTGACCTAACCTAACTTAACTTAACTTTAATTAACCTAACCAAATAGCAATAAAATAAAAACAATCTATTTGTGCCCGATTGTAGTCGTTGTCGACGAGATTTGAAATATAGATTTTGATTGTTGAAACATTATAAAACAATCGAATTTCACACATTTTACAATATAATTATATAACATTTCAAACTCGCATATCTCCGTTACTATTGAAGATAAAGAAGTGATTTTGCACTCAATGGAATCAGCTCGACGCTCTCTATTGGCTCATGGGGAAAAATGTAATCCATGTGTAATATTCATGCTTAGTTATCATGGAAACTCTCATAACAATAAATTAAACAATCTATTTATTACCTATTGTATTCGTTGTCGAGGAGATTTCAAATATAGATTTTGATTGTTGAAACATTATAAAACAATCGAATTATACACTTTTTACGATAGAATTATATAAAATTTCAAACTCGCATATCTCCGTTACTGTTGAAGATACAGAAGTGATTTTACACTCAATTTAATCAGTTCGACCTAACCTAACCTAAACTGACCTGACCTAACCTAACTTAACTTTAATTAACCTAACCTAACCTAACCTAATAACAATAAAATAAAAACAATCTATTTGTGCCCGATTGTAGTCGTTGTCGAGGAGATTTGAAATATAGATTTTGATTGTTGAAACATTATAAAACAATCGAATTTCACACATTTTACAATATAATTATATAACATTTCAAACTCGCATATCTCCGTTACTATTGAAGATACAGAAGTGATTTTGCACTCAATGGAATCAGGTCGACGCTCTCTATTGGCTCATGGGGAAAAATGTAATCCATGTGTAATATTCATGCTTAGATACCATGGAAAAAATCCTAACAATAAATTAAACAATCTATTTATTACCTATTGTATTCGTTGTCGAGGAGATTTCAAATATAGATTTTGATTGTTGAAACATTATAAAACAATCGAATTATACACTTTTTACGATAGAATTATATAAAATTTCAAACTCGCATATCTCCGTTACTCTTGAAGATACAGAAGTGATTTTACACTCAATTTAATCAGTTCGACCTAACCTAACCTAAACTGACCTGACCTAACCTAACTTAACTTTAATTAACCTAACCTAACCTAACCTAATAACAATAAAATAAAAACAATCTATTTGTGCCCGATTGTAGTCGTTGTCGACGAGATTTGAAATATAGATTTTGATTGTTGAAACATTATAAAACAATCGAATTTCACACATTTTACAATATAATTATATAACATTTCAAACTCGCATATCTCCGTTACTATTGAAGATACAGAAGTGATTTTGCACTCAATGGAATCAGGTCGACGCTCTCTATTGGATCATGGGGAAAAATGTAATCCATGTGTAATATTCATGCTTAGTTATCATGGAAACTCTCATAATAATAAATTAAACAATCTATTTATTACCTATTGTATTCGTTGTCGAGGAGATTTCAAATATAGATTTTGATTGTTGAAACATTATAAAACAATCGAATTATACACTTTTTACGATAGAATTATATAAAATTTCAAACTCGCATATCTCCGTTACTGTTGAAGATACAGAAGTGATTTTACACTCAATTTAATCAGGTCGACCTAACCTAACCTAAACTGACCTGACCTAACCTAACTTAACTTAACTTTAATTAACCTAACCAAATAGCAATAAAATAAAAACAATCTATTTGTGCCCGATTGTAGTCGTTGTCGACGAGATTTGAAATATAGATTTTGATTGTTGAAACATTATAAAACAATCGAATTTCACACATTTTACAATATAATTATATAACATTTCAAACTCGCATATCTCCGTTACTATTGAAGATAAAGAAGTGATTTTGCACTCAATGGAATCAGCTCGACGCTCTCTATTGGCTCATGGGGAAAAATGTAATCCATGTGTAATATTCATGCTTAGTTATCATGGAAACTCTCATAACAATAAATTAAACAATCTATTTATTACCTATTGTATTCGTTGTCGAGGAGATTTCAAATATAGATTTTGATTGTTGAAACATTATAAAACAATCGAATTATACACTTTTTACGATAGAATTATATAAAATTTCAAACTCGCATATCTCCGTTACTGTTGAAGATACAGAAGTGATTTTACACTCAATTTAATCAGGTCGACCTAACCTAACCTAAACTGACCTGACCTAACCTAACTTAACTTTAATTAACCTAACCAAATAGCAATAAAATAAAAACAATCTATTTGTGCCCGATTGTAGTCGTTGTCGACGAGATTTGAAATATAGATTTTGATTGTTGAAACATTATAAAACAATCGAATTTCACACATTTTACAATATAATTATATTACATTTCAAACTCGCATATCTCCGTTACTATTGAAGATACAGAAGTGATTTTGCACTCAATGGAATCAGGTCGACGCTCTCTATTGGCTCATGGGGAAAAATGTAATCCATGTGTAATATTCATGCTTAGTTATCATGGAAACTCTCATAACAATAAATTAAACAATCTATTTATTACCTATTGTATTCGTTGTCGAGGAGATTTCAAATATAGATTTTGATTGTTGAAACATTATAAAACAATCGAATTTCACACATTTTACAATATAATTATATAACATTTCAAACTCGCATATCTCCGTTACTATTGAAGATACAGAAGTGATTTTGCACTCAATGGAATCAGGTCGACGCTCTCTATTGGCTCATGGGGAAAAATGTAATCCATGTGTAATATTCATGCTTAGATACCATGGAAAAAATCCTAACAATAAATTAAACAATCTATTTATTACCTATTGTATTCGTTGTCGAGGAGATTTCAAATATAGATTTTGATTGTTGAAACATTATAAAACAATCGAATTATACACTTTTTACGATAGAATTATATAAAATTTCAAACTCGCATATCTCCGTTACTCTTGAAGATACAGAAGTGATTTTACACTCAATTTAATCAGTTCGACCTAACCTAACCTAAACTGACCTGACCTAACCTAACTTAACTTTAATTAACCTAACCTAACCTAACCTAATAACAATAAAATAAAAACAATCTATTTGTGCCCGATTGTAGTCGTTGTCGACGAGATTTGAAATATAGATTTTGATTGTTGAAACATTATAAAACAATCGAATTTCACACATTTTTCAATATAATTATATAACATTTCAAACTCGCATATCTCCGTTACTATTGAAGATACAGAAGTGATTTTGCACTCAATGGAATCAGGTCGACGCTCTCTATTGGCTCATGGGGAAAAATGTAATCCATGTGTAATATTCATGCTTAGTTATCATGGAAACTCTCATAATAATAAATTAAACAATCTATTTATTACCTATTGTATTCGTTGTCGAGGAGATTTCAAATATAGATTTTGATTGTTGAAACATTATAAAACAATCGAATTATACACTTTTTACGATAGAATTATATAAAATTTCAAACTCGCATATCTCCGTTACTGTTGAAGATACAGAAGTGATTTTACACTCAATTTAATCAGGTCGACCTAACCTAACCTAAACTGACCTGACCTAACCTAACTTAACTTAACTTTAATTAACCTAACCAAATAGCAATAAAATAAAAACAATCTATTTGTGCCCGATTGTAGTCGTTGTCGACGAGATTTGAAATATAGATTTTGATTGTTGAAACATTATAAAACAATCGAATTTCACACATTTTTCAATATAATTATATAACATTTCAAACTCGCATATCTCCGTTACTATTGAAGATACAGAAGTGATTTTGCACTCAATGGAATCAGGTCGACGCTCTCTATTGGATCATGGGGAAAAATGTAATCCATGTGTAATATTCATGCTTAGTTATCATGGAAACTCTCATAACAATAAATTAAACAATCTATTTATTACCTATTGTATTCGTTGTCGAGGAGATTTCAAATATAGATTTTGATTGTTGAAACATTATAAAACAATCGAATTATACACTTTTTACGATAGAATTATATAAAATTTCAAACTCGCATATCTCCGTTACTGTTGAAGATACAGAAGTGATTTTACACTCAATTTAATCAGGTCGACCTAACCTAACCTAAACTGACCTGACCTAACCTAACTTAACTTAACTTTAATTAACCTAACCAAATAGCAATAAAATAAAAACAATCTATTTGTGCCCGATTGTAGTCGTTGTCGACGAGATTTTAAATATAGATTTTGATTGTTGAAACATTATAAAACAATCGAATTTCACACATTTTTCAATATAATTATATAACATTTCAAACTCGCATATCTCCGTTACTATTTAAGATACAGAAGTGATTTTGCACTCAATGGAATCAGGTCGACGCTAACTAAGCTTGAATATTAATCATGGGAAAATTTTTTCCGGATGAGCCAATAGAGAGCTTCGACCTGATTACATTGAGTGTAAAATCACATCTGCATCTTCTAAACTAACGGAGATATGCGAGTTTGAAATTTTATATAATGTTTATGTAAAACGTGATTCCAAGGATGTATTACATTGTTTCAACAATGAAAGTGGTTATTTCAAATATCCACTACAACGACTGCAATCATGCACAAATAGATTGTTTAATTTATTGTTATGATAACTTCCATGGTAACTAAGCATGAATATTACACATGGGTAAAATTTTTCCGGATGAGCCAATAGAGAGCTTCGACATGATTACATTGAGTGTAAAATCACTTCCGTATCTTCTATAGTAACGGAGATATGCGAGTTTGAAATTTTATATAATGTTTTTGTAAAACGTGATTCCAAGGATGTATTACATTGTTTGAACAATGAAAGTGGTTATTTCAAATCTCCACGAAAACGACTACAATCATGCACAAATAGATTGTTTACTTTATTGTTATGAGAGTTTCCATGGTAACTAAGCCTGAATATTACACATGGGTAAAATTTTTCCGGATGAGCCAATAGAGAGCTTCGACCTGATTCCTTTGAGTGTAAAATCACTTCTGTATCTTCTATAGTAACGGAGAAATGCGAGTTTGAAATTTTATATAATGTTTTTGTAAAACGTGATTCCAAGGATGTATTACATTGTTTCAACAATGAAAGTGGTTATTTCAAATATCCACTACAACGATTACAATCATGCACAAATAGATTGTTTACTTTATTGTTATGATAGTTTCCATGGTAACTAAGCATGAATATTACACATGGGTAAAATTTTTCCGGATGAGCCAATAGAGAGCTTCGACATGATTACATTGAGGGTAAAATCACTTCTGTATCTTCTATAGTTACGGAGATATGCGAGTTTGAAATTTTATATAATGTTTTTGTAAAACGTGATTCCAAGGATGTATTACATTGTTTCAACAATGAAAGTGGTTATTTCAAATATCCACTACAACGATTACAATCATGCACAAATAGATTGTTTACTTTATTGTTATGATAGTTTCCATGGTAACTAAGCATGAATATTACACATGGGTAAAATTTTTCCGGATGAGCCAATAGAGAGCTTCGACATGATTACATTGAGTGTAAAATCACTTCTGTATCTTCTATAGTAACGGAGATATGCGAATTTGAAATTTTATATAATGTTTTTTAAAACGTGATTCCAAGGATGTATTACATTGTTTCAACAATGAAAGTGGTTATTTCAAATATCCACTACAACGACTGCAATCATGCACAAATAGATTGTTTAATTTATTGTTATGATAGTTTCCATGGTAACTAAGCATGAATATTACACATGGGTAAAATTTTTCCGGATGAGCCAATAGAGAGCTTCGACATGATTACATTGAGTGTAAAATCACTTCTGTATCTTCTATACTAACGGAGATATGCGAGTTTGAAATTTCATATAATGTTTTCGTAAAACGTGATTCCAAGGATGTATTACATTGTTTCAACAATGAAAGAGGTTTTTTCAAATCTCCACTACAACGACTACAATCATGCACAAATAGATTGTTTACTTTATTGTTATGATAGTTTCCATGGTAACTAAGCATGAATATTACACATGGGAAATTTTTTTCCGGATGAGCCAATAGAGAGCTTCGACCTGATTCCATTGAGTGTAAAATCACTTCTGTATCTTCTATAGTAACGGAGATATGCGAATTTGAAATTTTATATAATGTTTTTTAAAACGTGATTCCAAGGATGTATTACATTGTTTCAACAATGAAAGTGGTTATTTCAAATCTCCACGAAAACGACTACAATCATGCACAAATAGATTGTTTACTTTATTGTTATGAGAGTTTCCATGGTAACTAAGCCTGAATATTACACATGGGTAAAATTTTTCCGGATGAGCCAATAGAGAGCTTCGACCTGATTCCTTTGAGTGTAAAATCACTTCTGTATCTTCTATAGTAACGGAGAAATGCGAGTTTGAAATTTTATATAATGTTTTTGTAAAACGTGATACCAAGGATGTATTACATTGTTTCAACAATGAAAGTGGTTATTTCAAATCTCCACGACAACGACTACAATCATGCACAAATAGATTGTTTACTTTATTGTTATGATAGTTTCCTTGGTAACTAAGCTTGAATATTAATCATGGGAAAATTTTTTCCGGATGAGCCAATAGAGAGCTTCGACCTGATTACATTGAGTGTAAAATCACATCTGCATCTTCTATACAAACGGAGATATGCGAGTTTGAAATTTTATATAATGTTTTTGTAAAACGTGATTCCAAGGATGTATTACATTGTTTCAACAATGAAAGTGGTTATTTCAAATATCCACTACAACGATTACAATCATGCACAAATAGATTGTTTACTTTATTGTTATGATAGTTTCCATGGTAACTAAGCATGAATATTACACATGGGTAAAATTTTTCCGGATGAGCCAATAGAGAGCTTCGACATGATTACATTGAGGGTAAAATCACTTCTGTATCTTCTATAGTTACGGAGATATGCGAGTTTGAAATTTTATATAATGTTTTTTTAAAACGTGATTCCAAGGATGTATTACATTGTTTCAACAATGAAAGTGGTTATTTCAAATCTCCACTACAACGACTACAATCATGCACAAATAGATTGTTTACTTTATTGTTATGATAGTTTCCATGGTAACTAAGCATGAATATTACACATGGGTAAAATTTTTCCGGATGAGCCAATAGAGAGCTTCGACATGATTACATTGAGGGTAAAATCACTTCTGTATCTTCTATAGTTACGGAGATATGCGAGTTTGAAATTTTATATAATGTTTTTTAAAACGTGATTCCAAGGATGTATTACATTGTTTCAACAATGAAAGTGGTTATTTCAAATCTCCACGACAACGACTACAATCATGCACAAATAGATTGTTTAGTTTATTGTTATGATAGTTTCCATGGTAACTAAGCATGAATATTACACATGGGTAAAATTTTTCCGGATGAGCCAATAGAGAGCTTCGACCTGATTCCTTTGAGTGTAAAATCACTTCTGTATCTTCTATAGTAACGGAGATATGCGAGTTTGAAATTTTATATAATGTTTTTGTAAAACGTGATTCCAAGGATGTATTACATTGTTTCAACAATGAAAGTGGTTATTTCAAATCTCCACTACAACAACTACAATCATGCACAAATAGATTGTTTACTTTATTGTTATGATAGTTTCCATGGTAACTAAGCATGAATATTACACATGGGAAAATTTTTTCCGGATGAGCCAATAGAGAGCTTCGACCTGATTACATTGAGTGTAAAATCACATCTGCATCTTCTAAACTAACGGAGATATGCGAGTTTGAAATTTTATATAATGTTTATGTAAAACGTGATTCCAAGGATGTATTACATTGTTTCAACAATGAAAGTGGTTATTTCAAATATCCACTACAACGACTGCAATCATGCACAAATAGATTGTTTAATTTATTGTTATGATAACTTCCATGGTAACTAAGCATGAATATTACACATGGGTAAAATTTTTCCGGATGAGCCAATAGAGAGCTTCGACATGATTACATTGAGTGTAAAATCACTTCCGTATCTTCTATAGTAACGGAGATATGCGAGTTTGAAATTTTATATAATGTTTTTGTAAAACGTGATTCCAAGGATGTATTACATTGTTTGAACAATGAAAGTGGTTATTTCAAATCTCCACTACAACGACTACAATCATGCACAAATAGATTGTTTACTTTATTGTTATGATAGTTTCCATGGTAACTAAGCATGAATATTACACATGGGTAAAATTTTTCCGGATGAGCCAATAGAGAGCTTCGACATGATTACATTGAGTGTAAAATCACTTCTGTATCTTCTATAGTAACGGAGATATGCGAATTTGAAATTTTATATAATGTTTTTTAAAACGTGATTCCAAGGATGTATTACATTGTTTCAACAATGAAAGTGGTTATTTCAAATATCCACTACAACGACTGCAATCATGCACAAATAGATTGTTTAATTTATTGTTATGATAGTTTCCATGGTAACTAAGCATGAATATTACACATGGGTAAAATTTTTCCGGATGAGCCAATAGAGAGCTTCGACATGATTACATTGAGTGTAAAATCACTTCTGTATCTTCTATACTAACGGAGATATGCGAGTTTGAAATTTCATATAATGTTTTCGTAAAACGTGATTCCAAGGATGTATTACATTGTTTCAACAATGAAAGAGGTTTTTTCAAATCTCCACTACAACGACTACAATCATGCACAAATAGATTGTTTACTTTATTGTTATGATAGTTTCCATGGTAACTAAGCATGAATATTACACATGGGAAATTTTTTTCCGGATGAGCCAATAGAGAGCTTCGACCTGATTCCATTGAGTGTAAAATCACTTCTGTATCTTCTATAGTAACGGAGATATGCGAATTTGAAATTTTATATAATGTTTTTTAAAACGTGATTCCAAGGATGTATTACATTGTTTCAACAATGAAAGTGGTTATTTCAAATCTCCACGAAAACGACTACAATCATGCACAAATAGATTGTTTACTTTATTGTTATGATAGTTTCCATGGTAACTAAGCATGAATATTACACATGGGTAAAATTTTTCCGGATGAGCCAATAGAGAGCTTCGACATGATTACATTGAGGGTAAAATCACTTCTGTATCTTCTATAGTTACGGAGATATGCGAGTTTGAAATTTTATATAATGTTTTTTAAAACGTGATTCCAAGGATGTATTACATTGTTTCAACAATGAAAGTGGTTATTTCAAATCTCCACGACAACGACTACAATCATGCACAAATAGATTGTTTAGTTTATTGTTATGATAGTTTCCATGGTAACTAAGCATGAATATTACACATGGGTAAAATTTTTCCGGATGAGCCAATAGAGAGCTTCGACCTGATTCCTTTGAGTGTAAAATCACTTCTGTATCTTCTATAGTAACGGAGATATGCGAGTTTGAAATTTTATATAATGTTTTTGTAAAACGTGATTCCAAGGATGTATTACATTGTTTCAACAATGAAAGTGGTTATTTCAAATCTCCACTACAACAACTACAATCATGCACAAATAGATTGTTTACTTTATTGTTATGATAGTTTCCATGGTAACTAAGCATGAATATTACACATGGGAAAATTTTTTCCGGATGAGCCAATAGAGAGCTTCGACCTGATTACATTGAGTGTAAAATCACATCTGCATCTTCTAAACTAACGGAGATATGCGAGTTTGAAATTTTATATAATGTTTATGTAAAACGTGATTCCAAGGATGTATTACATTGTTTCAACAATGAAAGTGGTTATTTCAAATATCCACTACAACGACTGCAATCATGCACAAATAGATTGTTTAATTTATTGTTATGATAACTTCCATGGTAACTAAGCATGAATATTACACATGGGTAAAATTTTTCCGGATGAGCCAATAGAGAGCTTCGACATGATTACATTGAGTGTAAAATCACTTCCGTATCTTCTATAGTAACGGAGATATGCGAGTTTGAAATTTTATATAATGTTTTTGTAAAACGTGATTCCAAGGATGTATTACATTGTTTGAACAATGAAAGTGGTTATTTCAAATCTCCACTACAACGACTACAATCATGCACAAATAGATTGTTTACTTTATTGTTATGATAGTTTCCATGGTAACTAAGCATGAATATTACACATGGGTAAAATTTTTCCGGATGAGCCAATAGAGAGCTTCGACATGATTACATTGAGTGTAAAATCACTTCTGTATCTTCTATAGTAACGGAGATATGCGAATTTGAAATTTTATATAATGTTTTTTAAAACGTGATTCCAAGGATGTATTACATTGTTTCAACAATGAAAGTGGTTATTTCAAATATCCACTACAACGACTGCAATCATGCACAAATAGATTGTTTAATTTATTGTTATGATAGTTTCCATGGTAACTAAGCATGAATATTACACATGGGTAAAATTTTTCCGGATGAGCCAATAGAGAGCTTCGACATGATTACATTGAGTGTAAAATCACTTCTGTATCTTCTATACTAACGGAGATATGCGAGTTTGAAATTTCATATAATGTTTTCGTAAAACGTGATTCCAAGGATGTATTACATTGTTTCAACAATGAAAGAGGTTTTTTCAAATCTCCACTACAACGACTACAATCATGCACAAATAGATTGTTTACTTTATTGTTATGATAGTTTCCATGGTAACTAAGCATGAATATTACACATGGGAAATTTTTTTCCGGATGAGCCAATAGAGAGCTTCGACCTGATTCCATTGAGTGTAAAATCACTTCTGTATCTTCTATAGTAACGGAGATATGCGAATTTGAAATTTTATATAATGTTTTTTAAAACGTGATTCCAAGGATGTATTACATTGTTTCAACAATGAAAGTGGTTATTTCAAATCTCCACGAAAACGACTACAATCATGCACAAATAGATTGTTTACTTTATTGTTATGAGAGTTTCCATGGTAACTAAGCCTGAATATTACACATGGGTAAAATTTTTCCGGATGAGCCAATAGAGAGCTTCGACCTGATTCCTTTGAGTGTAAAATCACTTCTGTATCTTCTATAGTAACGGAGAAATGCGAGTTTGAAATTTTATATAATGTTTTTGTAAAACGTGATTCCAAGGATGTATTACATTGTTTCAACAATGAAAGTGGTTATTTCAAATCTCCACGACAACGACTACAATCATGCACAAATAGATTGTTTAGTTTATTGTTATGATAGTTTCCATGGTAACTAAGCATGAATATTACACATGGGTAAAATTTTTCCGGATGAGCCAATAGAGAGCTTCGACCTGATTCCTTTGAGTGTAAAATCACTTCTGTATCTTCTATAGTAACGGAGATATGCGAGTTTGAAATTTTATATAATGTTTTTGTAAAACGTGATTCCAAGGATGTATTACATTGTTTCAACAATGAAAGTGGTTATTTCAAATCTCCACTACAACAACTACAATCATGCACAAATAGATTGTTTACTTTATTGTTATGATAGTTTCCATGGTAACTAAGCATGAATATTACACATGGGAAAATTTTTTCCGGATGAGCCAATAGAGAGCTTCGACCTGATTACATTGAGTGTAAAATCACATCTGCATCTTCTAAACTAACGGAGATATGCGAGTTTGAAATTTTATATAATGTTTATGTAAAACGTGATTCCAAGGATGTATTACATTGTTTCAACAATGAAAGTGGTTATTTCAAATATCCACTACAACGACTGCAATCATGCACAAATAGATTGTTTAATTTATTGTTATGATAACTTCCATGGTAACTAAGCATGAATATTACACATGGGTAAAATTTTTCCGGATGAGCCAATAGAGAGCTTCGACATGATTACATTGAGTGTAAAATCACTTCCGTATCTTCTATAGTAACGGAGATATGCGAGTTTGAAATTTTATATAATGTTTTTGTAAAACGTGATTCCAAGGATGTATTACATTGTTTGAACAATGAAAGTGGTTATTTCAAATCTCCACTACAACGACTACAATCATGCACAAATAGATTGTTTACTTTATTGTTATGATAGTTTCCATGGTAACTAAGCATGAATATTACACATGGGTAAAATTTTTCCGGATGAGCCAATAGAGAGCTTCGACATGATTACATTGAGTGTAAAATCACTTCTGTATCTTCTATAGTAACGGAGATATGCGAATTTGAAATTTTATATAATGTTTTTTAAAACGTGATTCCAAGGATGTATTACATTGTTTCAACAATGAAAGTGGTTATTTCAAATATCCACTACAACGACTGCAATCATGCACAAATAGATTGTTTAATTTATTGTTATGATAGTTTCCATGGTAACTAAGCATGAATATTACACATGGGTAAAATTTTTCCGGATGAGCCAATAGAGAGCTTCGACATGATTACATTGAGTGTAAAATCACTTCTGTATCTTCTATACTAACGGAGATATGCGAGTTTGAAATTTCATATAATGTTTTCGTAAAACGTGATTCCAAGGATGTATTACATTGTTTCAACAATGAAAGAGGTTTTTTCAAATCTCCACTACAACGACTACAATCATGCACAAATAGATTGTTTACTTTATTGTTATGATAGTTTCCATGGTAACTAAGCATGAATATTACACATGGGTAAAATTTTTCCGGATGAGCCAATAGAGAGCTTCGACCTGATTCCTTTGAGTGTAAAATCACTTCTGTATCTTCTATAGTAACGGAGAAATGCGAGTTTGAAATTTTATATAATGTTTTTGTAAAACGTGATACCAAGGATGTATTACATTGTTTCAACAATGAAAGTGGTTATTTCAAATCTCCACGACAACGACTACAATCATGCACAAGTAGATTGTTTACTTTATTGTTATGATAGTTTCCATGGTAACTAAGCATGAATATTACACATGGGTAAAATTTTTCCGGATGAGCCAATAGAGAGCTTCGACATGATTACATTGAGGGTAAAATCACTTCTGTATCTTCTATAGTTACGGAGATATGCGAGTTTGAAATTTTATATAATGTTTTTTTAAAACGTGATTCCAAGGATGTATTACATTGTTTCAACAATGAAAGTGGTTATTTCAAATCTCCACTACAACGACTACAATCATGCACAAATAGATTGTTTACTTTATTGTTATGATAGTTTCCATGGTAACTAAGCATGAATATTACACATGGGTAAAATTTTTCCGGATGAGCCAATAGAGAGCTTCGACATGATTACATTGAGGGTAAAATCACTTCTGTATCTTCTATAGTTACGGAGATATGCGAGTTTGAAATTTTATATAATGTTTTTTAAAACGTGATTCCAAGGATGTATTACATTGTTTCAACAATGAAAGTGGTTATTTCAAATCTCCACGACAACGACTACAATCATGCACAAATAGATTGTTTAGTTTATTGTTATGATAGTTTCCATGGTAACTAAGCATGAATATTACACATGGGTAAAATTTTTCCGGATGAGCCAATAGAGAGCTTCGACCTGATTCCTTTGAGTGTAAAATCACTTCTGTATCTTCTATAGTAACGGAGAAATGCGAGTTTGAAATTTTATATAATGTTTTTGTAAAACGTGATTCCAAGGATGTATTACATTGTTTCAACAATGAAAGTGGTTATTTCAAATCTCCACGACAACGACTACAATCATGCACAAATAGATTGTTTAGTTTATTGTTATGATAGTTTCCATGGTAACTAAGCATGAATATTACACATGGGTAAAATTTTTCCGGATGAGCCAATAGAGAGCTTCGACCTGTTTCCTTTGAGTGTAAAATCACTTCTGTATCTTCTATAGTAACGGAGATATGCGAGTTTGAAATTTTATATAATGTTTTTGTAAAACGTGATTCCAAGGATGTATTACATTGTTTCAACAATGAAAGTGGTTATTTCAAATCTCCACTACAACAACTACAATCATGCACAAATAGATTGTTTACTTTATTGTTATGATAGTTTCCATGGTAACTAAGCATGAATATTACACATGGGAAAATTTTTTCCGGATGAGCCAATAGAGAGCTTCGACCTGATTACATTGAGTGTAAAATCACATCTGCATCTTCTAAACTAACGGAGATATGCGAGTTTGAAATTTTATATAATGTTTATGTAAAACGTGATTCCAAGGATGTATTACATTGTTTCAACAATGAAAGTGGTTATTTCAAATATCCACTACAACGACTGCAATCATGCACAAATAGATTGTTTAATTTATTGTTATGATAACTTCCATGGTAACTAAGCATGAATATTACACATGGGTAAAATTTTTCCGGATGAGCCAATAGAGAGCTTCGACATGATTACATTGAGTGTAAAATCACTTCCGTATCTTCTATAGTAACGGAGATATGCGAGTTTGAAATTTTATATAATGTTTTTGTAAAACGTGATTCCAAGGATGTATTACATTGTTTGAACAATGAAAGTGGTTATTTCAAATCTCCACTACAACGACTACAATCATGCACAAATAGATTGTTTACTTTATTGTTATGATAGTTTCCATGGTAACTAAGCATGAATATTACACATGGGTAAAATTTTTCCGGATGAGCCAATAGAGAGCTTCGACATGATTACATTGAGTGTAAAATCACTTCTGTATCTTCTATAGTAACGGAGATATGCGAGTTTGAAATTTTATATAATGTTTTTTAAAACGTGATTCCAAGGATGTATTACATTGTTTCAACAATGAAAGTGGTTATTTCAAATCTCCACGACAACGACTACAATCATGCACAAATAGATTGTTTAGTTTATTGTTATGATAGTTTCCATGGTAACTAAGCATGAATATTACACATGGGTAAAATTTTTCCGGATGAGCCAATAGAGAGCTTCGACCTGATTCCTTTGAGTGTAAAATCACTTCTGTATCTTCTATAGTAACGGAGAAATGCGAGTTTGAAATTTTATATAATGTTTTTGTAAAACGTGATTCCAAGGATGTATTACATTGTTTCAACAATGAAAGTGGTTATTTCAAATCTCCACGACAACGACTACAATCATGCACAAATAGATTGTTTAGTTTATTGTTATGATAGTTTCCATGGTAACTAAGCATGAATATTACACATGGGTAAAATTTTTCCGGATGAGCCAATAGAGAGCTTCGACCTGTTTCCTTTGAGTGTAAAATCACTTCTGTATCTTCTATAGTAACGGAGATATGCGAGTTTGAAATTTTATATAATGTTTTTGTAAAACGTGATTCCAAGGATGTATTACATTGTTTCAACAATGAAAGTGGTTATTTCAAATCTCCACTACAACAACTACAATCATGCACAAATAGATTGTTTACTTTATTGTTATGATAGTTTCCATGGTAACTAAGCATGAATATTACACATGGGAAAATTTTTTCCGGATGAGCCAATAGAGAGCTTCGACCTGATTACATTGAGTGTAAAATCACATCTGCATCTTCTAAACTAACGGAGATATGCGAGTTTGAAATTTTATATAATGTTTATGTAAAACGTGATTCCAAGGATGTATTACATTGTTTCAACAATGAAAGTGGTTATTTCAAATATCCACTACAACGACTGCAATCATGCACAAATAGATTGTTTAATTTATTGTTATGATAACTTCCATGGTAACTAAGCATGAATATTACACATGGGTAAAATTTTTCCGGATGAGCCAATAGAGAGCTTCGACATGATTACATTGAGTGTAAAATCACTTCCGTATCTTCTATAGTAACGGAGATATGCGAGTTTGAAATTTTATATAATGTTTTTGTAAAACGTGATTCCAAGGATGTATTACATTGTTTGAACAATGAAAGTGGTTATTTCAAATCTCCACTACAACGACTACAATCATGCACAAATAGATTGTTTACTTTATTGTTATGATAGTTTCCATGGTAACTAAGCATGAATATTACACATGGGTAAAATTTTTCCGGATGAGCCAATAGAGAGCTTCGACATGATTACATTGAGTGTAAAATCACTTCTGTATCTTCTATAGTAACGGAGATATGCGAATTTGAAATTTTATATAATGTTTTTTAAAACGTGATTCCAAGGATGTATTACATTGTTTCAACAATGAAAGTGGTTATTTCAAATATCCACTACAACGACTGCAATCATGCACAAATATTTTTTTTAATTTATTGTTATGATAGTTTCCATGGTAACTAAGCATGAATATTACACATGGGTAAAATTTTTCCGGATGAGCCAATAGAGAGCTTCGACATGATTACATTGAGTGTAAAATCACTTCTGTATCTTCTATACTAACGGAGATATGCGAGTTTGAAATTTCATATAATGTTTTCGTAAAACGTGATTCCAAGGATGTATTACATTGTTTCAACAATGAAAGAGGTTTTTTCAAATCTCCACTACAACGACTACAATCATGCACAAATAGATTGTTTACTTTATTGTTATGATAGTTTCCATGGTAACTAAGCATGAATATTACACATGGGAAATTTTTTTCCGGATGAGCCAATAGAGAGCTTCGACCTGATTCCATTGAGTGTAAAATCACTTCTGTATCTTCTATAGTAACGGAGATATGCGAATTTGAAATTTTATATAATGTTTTTTAAAACGTGATTCCAAGGATGTATTACATTGTTTCAACAATGAAAGTGGTTATTTCAAATCTCCACGAAAACGACTACAATCATGCACAAATAGATTGTTTACTTTATTGTTATGAGAGTTTCCATGGTAACTAAGCCTGAATATTACACATGGGTAAAATTTTTCCGGATGAGCCAATAGAGAGCTTCGACCTGATTCCTTTGAGTGTAAAATCACTTCTGTATCTTCTATAGTAACGGAGAAATGCGAGTTTGAAATTTTATATAATGTTTTTGTAAAACGTGATACCAAGGATGTATTACATTGTTTCAACAATGAAAGTGGTTATTTCAAATCTCCACGACAACGACTACAATCATGCACAAGTAGATTGTTTACTTTATTGTTATGATAGTTTCCATGGTAACTAAGCATGAATATTACACATGGGTAAAATTTTTCCGGATGAGCCAATAGAGAGCTTCGACATGATTACATTGAGGGTAAAATCACTTCTGTATCTTCTATAGTTACGGAGATATGCGAGTTTGAAATTTTATATAATGTTTTTTTAAAACGTGATTCCAAGGATGTATTACATTGTTTCAACAATGAAAGTGGTTATTTCAAATCTCCACTACAACGACTACAATCATGCACAAATAGATTGTTTACTTTATTGTTATGATAGTTTCCATGGTAACTAAGCATGAATATTACACATGGGTAAAATTTTTCCGGATGAGCCAATAGAGAGCTTCGACATGATTACATTGAGGGTAAAATCACTTCTGTATCTTCTATAGTTACGGAGATATGCGAGTTTGAAATTTTATATAATGTTTTTTAAAACGTGATTCCAAGGATGTATTACATTGTTTCAACAATGAAAGTGGTTATTTCAAATCTCCACGACAACGACTACAATCATGCACAAATAGATTGTTTAGTTTATTGTTATGATAGTTTCCATGGTAACTAAGCATGAATATTACACATGGGTAAAATTTTTCCGGATGAGCCAATAGAGAGCTTCGACCTGATTCCATTGAGTGTAAAATCACTTCTGTATCTTCTATAGTAACGGAGATATGCGAATTTGAAATTTTATATAATGTTTTTTAAAACGTGATTCCAAGGATGTATTACATTGTTTCAACAATGAAGGTGGTTATTTCAAATATCCACTACAACGACTGCAATCATGCACAAATAGATTGTTTAATTTATTGTTATGATAGTTTCCATGGTAACTAAGCATGAATATTACACATGGGTAAAATTTTTCCGGATGAGCCAATAGAGAGCTTCGACATGATTACATTGAGTGTAAAATCACTTCTGTATCTTCTATAGTTACGGAGATATGCGAGTTTGAAATTTTATATAATGTTTTTGTAAAACGTGATTCCAAGGATGTATTACATTGTTTCAACAATGAAAGTGGTTATTTCAAATATCCACTACAACGATTACAATCATGCACAAATAGATTGTTTACTTTATTGTTATGATAGTTTCCATGGTAACTAAGCATGAATATTACACATGGGTAAAATTTTTCCGGATGAGCCAATAGAGAGCTTCGACATGATTACATTGAGGGTAAAATCACTTCTGTATCTTCTATAGTTACGGAGATATGCGAATTTGAAATTTTATATAATGTTTTTTAAAACGTGATTCCAAGGATGTATTACATTGTTTCAACAATGAAGGTGGTTATTTCAAATATCCACTACAACGACTGCAATCATGCACAAATAGATTGTTTAATTTATTGTTATGATAGTTTCCATGGTAACTAAGCATGAATATTACACATGGGTAAAATTTTTCCGGATGAGCCAATAGAGAGCTTCGACATGATTACATTGAGTGTAAAATCACTTCTGTATCTTCTATACTAACGGAGATATGCGAGTTTGAAATTTCATATAATGTATTCGTAAAACGTGATTCCAAGGATGTATTACATTGTTTCAACAATGAAAGTGGTTTTTTCAAATCTCCACTACAACGACTACAATCATGCACAAATAGATTGTTTACTTTATTGTTATGATAGTTTCCATGGTAACTAAGCATGAATATTACACATGGGAAAATTTTTTCCGGATGAGCCAATAGAGAGCTTCGACCTGATTCCATTGAGTGTAAAATCACTTCTGTATCTTCTATAGTAACGGAGATATGCGAATTTGAAATTTTATATAATGTTTTTTAAAACGTGATTCCAAGGATGTATTACATTGTTTCAACAATGAAAGTGGTTATTTCAAATCTCCACGAAAACGACTACAATCATGCACAAATAGATTGTTTACTTTATTGTTATGATAGTTTCCATGGTAACTAAGCATGAATATTACACATGGGTAAAATTTTTCCGGATGAGCCAATAGAGAGCTTCGACATGATTACATTGAGGGTAAAATCACTTCTGTATCTTCTATAGTTACGGAGATATGCGAGTTTGAAATTTTATATAATGTTTTTTTAAAACGTGATTCCAATGATGTATTACATTGTTTCAGCAATGAAAGTGGTTATTTCAAATCTCCACGACAACGACTACAATCATGCACAAATAGATTGTTTACTTTATTGTTATGATAGTTTCCATGGTAACTAAGCATGAATATTACACATGGGAAAATTTTTTTCGGATGAGCCAATAGAGAGCTTCGACCTGATTCCATTGAGTGTAAAATCACATCTGCATCTTCTATAGTAACGGAGATATCCGAGTTTGAAATTTTATATAATGTTTTTGTAAAACGTCATTCCAAGGATGTATTACATTGTTTCAACAATGAAAGTGGTTATTTCAAATATCCACTACAACGATTACAATCATGCACAAATAGATTGTTTACTTTATTGTTATGATAGTTTCCATGGTAACTAAGCATGAATATTACACATGGGTAAAATTTTTCCGGATGAGCCAATAGAGAGCTTCGACATGATTACATTGAGGGTAAAATCACTTCTGTATCTTCTATACTAACGGAGATATGCGAGTTTGAAATTTTATATAATGTTTTTTTAAAACGTGATTCCAAGGATGTATTACATTGTTTCAACAATGAAAGTGGTTATTTCAAATCTCCACGACAACGACTACAATCATGCACAAATACATTGTTTACTTTATTGTTATGATAGTTTCCTTGGTAACTAAGCTTGAATATTAATCATGGGAAAATTTTTTCCGGATGAGCCAATAGAGAGCTTCGACCTGATTACATTGAGTGTAAAATCACATCTGCATCTTCTATACTAACGGAGATATGCGAGTTTGAAATTTCATATAATGTATTCGTAAAACGTGATTCCAAGGATGTATTACATTGTTTCAACAATGAAAGTGGTTTTTTCAAATCTCCACTACAACGACTACAATCATGCACAAATAGATTGTTTACTTTATTGTTATGATAGTTTCCATGGTAACTAAGCATGAATATTACACATGGGAAAATTTTTTCCGGATGAGCCAATAGAGAGCTTCGACCTGATTCCATTGAGTGTAAAATCACTTCTGTATCTTCTATAGTAACGGAGATATGCGAATTTGAAATTTTATATAATGTTTTTTAAAACGTGATTCCAAGGATGTATTACATTGTTTCAACAATGAAAGTGGTTATTTCAAATCTCCACTACAACGATTACAATCATGCACAAATAGATTGTTTACTTTATTGTTATGATAGTTTCCATGGTAACTAAGCATGAATATTACACATGGGTAAAATTTTTCCGGATGAGCCAATAGAGAGCTTCGACATGATTACATTGAGGGTAAAATCACTTCTGTATCTTCTATAGTTACGGAGATATGCGAGTTTGAAATTTTATATAATGTTTTTTTAAAACGTGATTCCAAGGATGTATTACATTGTTTCAGCAATGAAAGTGGTTATTTCAAATCTCCACGACAACGACTACAATCATGCACAAATAGATTGTTTACTTTATTGTTATGATAGTTTCCATGGTAACTAAGCATGAATATTACACATGGGAAAATTTTTTTCGGATGAGCCAATAGAGAGCTTCGACCTGATTCCATTGAGTGTAAAATCACATCTGTATCTTCTATAGTAACGGAGATATCCGAGTTTGAAATTTTATATAATGTTTTTGTAAAACGTCATTCCAAGGATATATTACATTGTTTCAACAATGAAAGTGGTTATTTCAAATATCCACTACAACGATTACAATCATGCACAAATAGATTGTTTACTTTATTGTTATGATAGTTTCCATGGTAACTAAGCATGAATATTACACATGGGTAAAATTTTTCCGGATGAGCCAATAGAGAGCTTCGACATGATTACATTGAGGGTAAAATCACTTCTGTATCTTCTATACTAACGGAGATATGCGAGTTTGAAATTTTATATAATGTTTTTTTAAAACGTGATTCCAAGGATGTATTACATTGTTTCAACAATGAAAGTGGTTATTTCAAATCTCCACGACAACGACTACAATCATGCACAAATACATTGTTTACTTTATTGTTATGATAGTTTCCTTGGTAACTAAGCTTGAATATTAATCATGGGAAAATTTTTTCCGGATGAGCCAATAGAGAGCTTCGACCTGATTACATTGATTGTAAAATCACATCTGCATCTTCTATACTAACGGAGATATGCGAGTTTGAAATTTCATATAATGTTTTCGTAAAACGTGATTCCAAGGATGTATTACATTGTTTCAACAATGAAAGTGGTTATTTCAAATCTCCACGACAACGACTACAATCATGCACAAATAGATTGTTTACTTTATTGTTATGATAGTTTCCATGGTAACTAAGCATGAATATTACACATGGGAAAATTTTTTTCGGATGAGCCAATAGAGAGCTTCGACCTGATTCCATTGAGTGTAAAATCACATCTGCATCTTCTATAGTAACGGAGATATCCGAGTTTGAAATTTTATATAATGTTTTTGTAAAACGTCATTCCAAGGATGTATTACATTGTTTCAACAATGAAAGTGGTTATTTCAAATATCCACTACAACGATTACAATCATGCACAAATAGATTGTTTACTTTATTGTTATGATAGTTTCCATGGTAACTAAGCATGAATATTACACATGGGTAAAATTTTTCCGGATGAGCCAATAGAGAGCTTCGACATGATTACATTGAGGGTAAAATCACTTCTGTATCTTCTATACTAACGGAGATATGCGAGTTTGAAATTTTATATAATGTTTTTTTAAAACGTGATTCCAAGGATGTATTACATTGTTTCAACAATGAAAGTGGTTATTTCAAATCTCCACGACAACGACTACAATCATGCACAAATACATTGTTTACTTTATTGTTATGATAGTTTCCTTGGTAACTAAGCTTGAATATTAATCATGGGAAAATTTTTTCCGGATGAGCCAATAGAGAGCTTCGACCTGATTACATTGAGTGTAAAATCACATCTGCATCTTCTATACTAACGGAGATATGCGAGTTTGAAATTTCATATAATGTTTTTTTAAAACGTGATTCCAAGGATGTATTACATTGTTTCAACAATGAAAGTGGTTATTTCAAATCTCCACGACAACGACTACAATCATGCACAAATACATTGTTTACTTTATTGTTATGATAGTTTCCTTGGTAACTAAGCTTGAATATTAATCATGGGAAAATTTTTTCCGGATGAGCCAATAGAGAGCTTCGACCTGATTACATTGATTGTAAAATCACATCTGCATCTTCTATACTAACGGAGATATGCGAGTTTGAAATTTCATATAATGTTTTCGTAAAACGTGATTCCAAGGATGTATTACATTGTTTCAACAATGAAAGTGGTTATTTCAAATCTCCACGACAACGACTACAATCATGCACAAATAGATTGTTTACTTTATTGTTATGATAGTTTCCATGGTAACTAAGCATGAATATTACACATGGGAAAATTTTTTTCGGATGAGCCAATAGAGAGCTTCGACCTGATTCCATTGAGTGTAAAATCACATCTGCATCTTCTATAGTAACGGAGATATCCGAGTTTGAAATTTTATATAATGTTTTTGTAAAACGTCATTCCAAGGATGTATTACATTGTTTCAACAATGAAAGTGGTTATTTCAAATATCCACTACAACGATTACAATCATGCACAAATAGATTGTTTACTTTATTGTTATGATAGTTTCCATGGTAACTAAGCATGAATATTACACATGGGTAAAATTTTTCCGGATGAGCCAATAGAGAGCTTCGACATGATTACATTGAGGGTAAAATCACTTCTGTATCTTCTATACTAACGGAGATATGCGAGTTTGAAATTTTATATAATGTTTTTTTAAAACGTGATTCCAAGGATGTATTACATTGTTTCAACAATGAAAGTGGTTATTTCAAATCTCCACGACAACGACTACAATCATGCACAAATACATTGTTTACTTTATTGTTATGATAGTTTCCTTGGTAACTAAGCTTGAATATTAATCATGGGAAAATTTTTTCCGGATGAGCCAATAGAGAGCTTCGACCTGATTACATTGAGTGTAAAATCACATCTGCATCTTCTATACTAACGGAGATATGCGAGTTTGAAATTTCATATAATGTATTCGTAAAACGTGATTCCAAGGATGTATTACATTGTTTCAACAATGAAAGTGGTTTTTTCAAATCTCCACTACAACGACTACAATCATGCACAAATAGATTGTTTACTTTATTGTTATGATAGTTTCCATGGTAACTAAGCATGAATATTACACATGGGAAAATTTTTTCCGGATGAGCCAATAGAGAGCTTCGACCTGATTCCATTGAGTGTAAAATCACTTCTGTATCTTCTATAGTAACGGAGATATGCGAATTTGAAATTTTATATAATGTTTTTTAAAACGTGATTCCAAGGATGTATTACATTGTTTCAACAATGAAAGTGGTTATTTCAAATCTCCACTACAACGATTACAATCATGCACAAATAGATTGTTTACTTTATTGTTATGATAGTTTCCATGGTAACTAAGCATGAATATTACACATGGGTAAAATTTTTCCGGATGAGCCAATAGAGAGCTTCGACATGATTACATTGAGGGTAAAATCACTTCTGTATCTTCTATAGTTACGGAGATATGCGAGTTTGAAATTTTATATAATGTTTTTTTAAAACGTGATTCCAAGGATGTATTACATTGTTTCAGCAATGAAAGTGGTTATTTCAAATCTCCACGACAACGACTACAATCATGCACAAATAGATTGTTTACTTTATTGTTATGATAGTTTCCATGGTAACTAAGCATGAATATTACACATGGGAAAATTTTTTTCGGATGAGCCAATAGAGAGCTTCGACCTGATTCCATTGAGTGTAAAATCACATCTGTATCTTCTATAGTAACGGAGATATCCGAGTTTGAAATTTTATATAATGTTTTTGTAAAACGTCATTCCAAGGATGTATTACATTGTTTCAACAATGAAAGTGGTTATTTCAAATATCCACTACAACGATTACAATCATGCACAAATAGATTGTTTACTTTATTGTTATGATAGTTTCCATGGTAACTAAGCATGAATATTACACATGGGTAAAATTTTTCCGGATGAGCCAATAGAGAGCTTCGACATGATTACATTGAGGGTAAAATCACTTCTGTATCTTCTATAGTTACGGAGATATGCGAGTTTGAAATTTTATATAATGTTTTTTTAAAACGTGATTCCAAGGATGTATTACATTGTTTCAACAATGAAAGTGGTTATTTCAAATCTCCACGACAACGACTACAATCATGCACAAATACATTGTTTACTTTATTGTTATGATAGTTTCCTTGGTAACTAAGCTTGAATATTAATCATGGGAAAATTTTTTCCGGATGAGCCAATAGAGAGCTTCGACCTGATTACATTGATTGTAAAATCACATCTGCATCTTCTATACTAACGGAGATATGCGAGTTTGAAATTTCATATAATGTTTTCGTAAAACGTGATTCCAAGGATGTATTACATTGTTTCAACAATGAATGTGGTTATTTCAAATCTCCACGACAACGACTACAATCATGCACAAATAGATTGTTTACTTTATTGTTATGATAGTTTCCATGGTAACTAAGCATGAATATTACACATGGGAAAATTTTTTTCGGATGAGCCAATAGAGAGCTTCGACCTGATTCCATTGAGTGTAAAATCACATCTGCATCTTCTATAGTAACGGAGATATCCGAGTTTGAAATTTTATATAATGTTTTTGTAAAACGTCATTCCAAGGATGTATTACATTGTTTCAACAATGAAAGTGGTTATTTCAAATATCCACTACAACGACTGCAATCATGCACAAATAGATTGTTTAATTTATTGTTATGATAGTTTCCATGGTAACTAAGCATGAATATTACACATGGGTAAAATTTTTCCGGATGAGCCAATAGAGAGCTTCGACATGATTACATTGAGGGTAAAATCACTTCTGTATCTTCTATACTAACGGAGATATGCGAGTTTGAAATTTTATATAATGTTTTTTTAAAACGTGATTCCAAGGATGTATTACATTGTTTCAACAATGAAAGTGGTTATTTCAAATCTCCACGACAACGACTACAATCATGCACAAATACATTGTTTACTTTATTGTTATGATAGTTTCCTTGGTAACTAAGCTTGAATATTAATCATGGGAAAATTTTTTCCGGATGAGCCAATAGAGAGCTTCGACCTGATTACATTGAGTGTAAAATCACATCTGCATCTTCTATACTAACGGAGATATGCGAGTTTGAAATTTCATATAATGTATTCGTAAAACGTGATTCCAAGGATGTATTACATTGTTTCAACAATGAAAGTGGTTTTTTCAAATCTCCACTACAACGACTACAATCATGCACAAATAGATTGTTTACTTTATTGTTATGATAGTTTCCATGGTAACTAAGCATGAATATTACACATGGGAAAATTTTTTCCGGATGAGCCAATAGAGAGCTTCGACCTGATTCCATTGAGTGTAAAATCACTTCTGTATCTTCTATAGTAACGGAGATATGCGAATTTGAAATTTTATATAATGTTTTTTAAAACGTGATTCCAAGGATGTATTACATTGTTTCAACAATGAAAGTGGTTATTTCAAATCTCCACGAAAACGACTACAATCATGCACAAATAGATTGTTTACTTTATTGTTATGATAGTTTCCATGGTAACTAAGCATGAATATTACACATGGGTAAAATTTTTCCGGATGAGCCAATAGAGAGCTTCGACATGATTACATTGAGGGTAAAATCACTTCTGTATCTTCTATAGTTACGGAGATATGCGAGTTTGAAATTTTATATAATGTTTTTTTAAAACGTGATTCCAAGGATGTATTACATTGTTTCAGCAATGAAAGTGGTTATTTCAAATCTCCACGACAACGACTACAATCATGCACAAATAGATTGTTTACTTTATTGTTATGATAGTTTCCATGGTAACTAAGCATGAATATTACACATGGGAAAATTTTTTTCGGATGAGCCAATAGAGAGCTTCGACCTGATTCCATTGAGTGTAAAATCACATCTGTATCTTCTATAGTAACGGAGATATCCGAGTTTGAAATTTTATATAATGTTTTTGTAAAACGTCATTCCAAGGATGTATTACATTGTTTCAACAATGAAAGTGGTTATTTCAAATATCCACTACAACGATTACAATCATGCACAAATAGATTGTTTACTTTATTGTTATGATAGTTTCCATGGTAACTAAGCATGAATATTACACATGGGTAAAATTTTTCCGGATGAGCCAATAGAGAGCTTCGACATGATTACATTGAGGGTAAAATCACTTCTGTATCTTCTATAGTTACGGAGATATGCGAGTTTGAAATTTTATATAATGTTTTTTTAAAACGTGATTCCAAGGATGTATTACATTGTTTCAACAATGAAAGTGGTTATTTCAAATCTCCACGACAACGACTACAATCATGCACAAATACATTGTTTACTTTATTGTTATGATAGTTTCCTTGGTAACTAAGCTTGAATATTAATCATGGGAAAATTTTTTCCGGATGAGCCAATAGAGAGCTTCGACCTGATTACATTGATTGCAAAATCACATCTGCATCTTCTATACTAACGGAGATATGCGAGTTTGAAATTTCATATAATGTTTTCGTAAAACGTGATTCCAAGGATGTATTACATTGTTTCAACAATGAAAGAGGTTTTTTCAAATCTCCACTACAACGACTACAATCATGCACAAATAGATTGTTTACTTTATTGTTATGATAGTTTCCATGGTAACTAAGCATGAATATTACACATGGGAAAATTTTTTCCGGATGAGCCAATAGAGAGCTTCGACCTGATTCCATTGAGTGTAAAATCACTTCTGTATCTTCTATAGTAACGGAGATATGCGAATTTGAAATTTTATATAATGTTTTTTAAAACGTGATTCCAAGGATGTATTACATTGTATCAACAATGAAGGTGGTTATTTCAAATATCCACTACAACGACTACAATCATGCACAAATAGATTGTTTACTTTATTGTTATGAGAGTTTCCATGGTAACTAAGCCTGAATATTACACATGGGTAAAATTTTTCCGGATGAGCCAATAGAGAGCTTCGACCTGATTCCTTTGAGTGTAAAATCACTTCTGTATCTTCTATAGTAACGGAGAAATGCGAGTTTGAAATTTTATATATTGTTTTTGTAAAACGTGATTCCAAGGATGTATTACATTGTTTCAACAATGAAAGTGGTTATTTCAAATCTCCACGACAACGACTACAATCATGCACAAATAGATTGTTTACTTTATTGTTATGATAGTTTCCTTGGTAACTAAGCTTGAATATTAATCATGGGAAAATTTTTTCCGGATGAGCCAATAGAGAGCTTCGACCTGATTACATTGAGTGTAAAATCACATCTGCATCTTCTATACTAACGGAGATATGCGAGTTTGAAATTTTATATAATGTTTTTGTAAAACGTGATTCCAAGGATGTATTACATTGTTTCAACAATGAAAGTGGTTATTTCAAATATCCACTACAACGATTACAATCATGCACAAATAGATTGTTTACTTTATTGTTATGATAGTTTCCATGGTAACTAAGCATGAATATTACACATGGGTAAATTTTTTCCGGATGAGCCAATAGAGAGCTTCGACATGATTACATTGAGGGTAAAATCACTTCTGTATCTTCTATAGTTACGGAGATATGCGAGTTTGAAATTTTATATAATGTTTTTTTAAAACGTGATTCCAAGGATGTATTACATTGTTTCAACAATGAAAGTGGTTATTTCAAATCTCCACTACAACGACTACAATCATGCACAAATAGATTGTTTACTTTATTGTTATGATAGTTTCCATGGTAACTAAGCATGAATATTACACATGGGTAAAATTTTTCCGGATGAGCCAATAGAGAGCTTCGACATGATTACATTGAGGGTAAAATCACTTCTGTATCTTCTATAGTTACGGAGATATGCGAGTTTGAAATTTTATATAATGTTTTTTAAAACGTGATTCCAAGGATGTATTACATTGTTTCAACAATGAAAGTGGTTATTTCAAATATCCACTACAACGACTGCAATCATGCACAAATAGATTGTTTAATTTATTGTTATGATAGTTTCCATGGTAACTAAGCATGAATATTACACATGGGTAAAAATTTTCCGGATGAGCCAATAGAGAGCTTCGACATGATTACATTGAGTGTAAAATCACTTCTGTATCTTCTATAGTTACGGAGATATGCGAGTTTGAAATTTTATATAATGTTTTTGTAAAACGTGATTCCAAGGATGTATTACATTGTTTCAACAATGAAAGTGGTTATTTCAAATATCCACTACAACGATTACAATCATGCACAAATAGATTGTTTACTTTATTGTTATGATAGTTTCCATGGTAACTAAGCATGAATATTACACATGGGTAAAATTTTTCCGGATGAGCCAATAGAGAGCTTCGACATGATTACATTGAGGGTAAAATCACTTCTGTTTCTTCTATAGTTACGGAGATATGCGAGTTTAAAATTTTATATAATGTTTTTTTAAAACGTGATTCCAAGGATGTATTACATTGTTTCAGCAATGAAAGTGGTTATTTCAAATCTCCACGACAACGACTACAATCATGCACAAATAGATTGTTTAATTTATTGTTATGATAGTTTCCATGGTAACTAAGCATGAATATTACACATGGGTAAAATTTTTCCGGATGAGCCAATAGAGAGCTTCGACATGATTACATTGAGTGTAAAATCACTTCTGTATCTTCTATAGTTACGGAGATATGCGAGTTTGAAATTTTATATAATGTTTTTGTAAAACGTGATTCCAAGGATGTATTACATTGTTTCAACAATGAAAGTGGTTATTTCAAATATCCACTACAACGATTACAATCATGCACAAATAGATTGTTTACTTTATTGTTATGATAGTTTCCATGGTAACTAAGCATGAATATTACACATGGGTAAAATTTTTCCGGATGAGCCAATAGAGAGCTTCGACATGATTACATTGAGGGTAAAATCACTTCTGTATCTTCTATAGTTACGGAGATATGCGAGTTTGAAATTTTATATAATGTTTTTTTAAAACGTGATTCCAAGGATGTATTACATTGTTTCAGCAATGAAAGTGGTTATTTCAAATCTCCACGACAACGACTACAATCATGCACAAATAGATTGTTTAGTTTATTGTTATGATAGTTTCCATGGTAACTAAGCATGAATATTACACATGGGAAAATTTTTTCCGGATGAGCCAATAGAGAGCTTCGACCTGATTCCATTGAGTGTAAAATCACTTCTGTATCTTCTATAGTAACGGAGATATGCGAATTTGAAATTTTATATAATGTTTTTTAAAACGTGATTCCAAGGATGTATTACATTGTTTCAACAATGAAGGTGGTTATTTCAAATTTCCACTACAACGACTGCAATCATGCACAAATAGATTGTTTAATTTATTGTTATGATAGTTTCCATGGTAACTAAGCATGAATATTACACATGGGTAAATTTTTTCCGGATGAGCCAATAGAGAGCTTCGACATGATTACATTGAGTGTAAAATCACTTCTGTATCTTCTATACTAACGGAGATATGCGAGTTTGAAATTTCATATAATGTATTCGTAAAACGTGATTCCAAGGATGTATTACATTGTTTCAACAATGAAAGTGGTTTTTTCAAATCTCCACTACAACGACTACAATCATGCACAAATAGATTGTTTACTTTATTGTTATGATAGTTTCCATGGTAACTAAGCATGAATATTACACATGGGAAAATTTTTTCCGGATGAGCCAATAGAGAGCTTCGACCTGATTCCATTGAGTGTAAAATCACTTCTGTATCTTCTATAGTAACGGAGATATGCGAATTTGAAATTTTATATAATGTTTTTTAAAACGTGATTCCAAGGATGTATTACATTGTTTCAACAATGAAAGTGGTTATTTCAAATCTCCACGAAAACGACTACAATCATGCACAAATAGATTGTTTACTTTATTGTTATGATAGTTTCCATGGTAACTAAGCATGAATATTACACATGGGTAAAATTTTTCCGGATGAGCCAATAGAGAGCTTCGACATGATTACATTGAGGGTAAAATCACTTCTGTATCTTCTATAGTTACGGAGATATGCGAGTTTGAAATTTTATATAATGTTTTTTTAAAGCGTGATTCCAAGGATGTATTACATTGTTTCAGCAATGAAAGTGGTTATTTCAAATCTCCACGACAACGACTACAATCATGCACAAATAGATTGTTTACTTTATTGTTATGATAGTTTCCATGGTAACTAAGCATGAATATTACACATGGGAAAATTTTTTTCGGATGAGCCAATAGAGAGCTTCGACCTGATTCCATTGAGTGTAAAATCACATCTGCATCTTCTATAGTAACGGAGATATCCGAGTTTGAAATTTTATATAATGTTTTTGTAAAACGTCATTCCAAGGATGTATTACATTGTTTCAACAATGAAAGTGGTTATTTCAAATATCCACTACAACGATTACAATCATGCACAAATAGATTGTTTACTTTATTGTTATGATAGTTTCCATGGTAACTAAGCATGAATATTACACATGGGTAAAATTTTTCCGGATGAGCCAATAGAGAGCTTCGACATGATTGCATTGAGGGTAAAATCACTTCTGTATCTTCTATACTAACGGAGATATGCGAGTTTGAAATTTTATATAATGTTTTTTAAAACGTGATTCCAAGGATGTATTACATTGTTTCAACAATGAAAGTGGTTATTTCAAATCTCCACGACAACGACTACAATCATGCACAAATACATTGTTTACTTTATTGTTATGATAGTTTCCTTGGTAACTAAGCTTGAATATTAATCATGGGAAAATTTTTTCCGGATGAGCCAATAGAGAGCTTCGACCTGATTACATTGAGTGTAAAATCACATCTGCATCTTCTATACTAACGGAGATATGCGAGTTTGAAATTTCATATAATGTATTCGTAAAACGTGATTCCAAGGATGTATTACATTGTTTCAACAATGAAAGTGGTTTTTTCAAATCTCCACTACAACGACTACAATCATGCACAAATAGATTGTTTACTTTATTGTTATGATAGTTTCCATGGTAACTAAGCATGAATATTACACATGGGAAAATTTTTTTCGGATGAGCCAATAGAGAGCTTCGACCTGATTCCATTGAGTGTAAAATCACATCTGTATCTTCTATAGTAACGGAGATATCCGAGTTTGAAATTTTATATAATGTTTTTGTAAAACGTCATTCCAAGGATGTATTACATTGTTTCAACAATGAAAGTGGTTATTTCAAATATCCACTACAACGATTACAATCATGCACAAATAGATTGTTTACTTTATTGTTATGATAGTTTCCATGGTAACTAAGCATGAATATTACACATGGGTAAAATTTTTCCGGATGAGCCAATAGAGAGCTTCGACATGATTACATTGAGGGTAAAATCACTTCTGTATCTTCTATAGTTACGGAGATACGCGAGTTTGAAATTTTATATAATGTTTTTTTAAAACGTGATTCCAAGGATGTATTACATTGTTTCAACAATGAAAGTGGTTATTTCAAATCTCCACGACAACGACTACAATCATGCACAAATACATTGTTTACTTTATTGTTATGATAGTTTCCTTGGTAACTAAGCTTGAATATTAATCATGGGAAAATTTTTTCCGGATGAGCCAATAGAGAGCTTCGACCTGATTACATTGATTGTAAAATCACATCTGCATCTTCTATACTAACGGAGATATGCGAGTTTGAAATTTCATATAATGTTTTCGTAAAACGTGATTCCAAGGATGTATTACATTGTTTCAACAATGAAAGTGGTTATTTCAAATCTCCACGACAACGACTACAATCATGCACAAATAGATTGTTTACTTTATTGTTATGATAGTTTCCATGGTAACTAAGCATGAATATTACACATGGGAAAATTTTTTTCGGATGAGCCAATAGAGAGCTTCGACCTGATTCCATTGAGTGTAAAATCACATCTGCATCTTCTATAGTAACGGAGATATCCGAGTTTGAAATTTTATATAATGTTTTTGTAAAACGTCATTCCAAGGATGTATTACATTGTTTCAACAATGAAAGTGGTTATTTCAAATATCCACTACAACGATTACAATCATGCACAAATAGATTGTTTACTTTATTGTTATGATAGTTTCCATGGTAACTAAGCATGAATATTACACATGGGTAAAATTTTTCCGGATGAGCCAATAGAGAGCTTCGACATGATTACATTGAGGGTAAAATCACTTCTGTATCTTCTATAGTTACGGAGATATGCGAGTTTGAAATTTTATATAATGTTTCTTTAAAACGTGATTCCAAGGATGTATTACATTGTTTCAGCAATGAAAGTGGTTATTTCAAATCTCCACGACAACGACTACAATCATGCACAAATAGATTGTTTACTTTATTGTTATGATAGTTTCCATGGTAACTAAGCATGAATATTACACATGGGAAAATTTTTTTCGGATGAGCCAATAGAGAGCTTCGACCTGATTCCATTGAGTGTAAAATCACATCTGTATCTTCTATAGTAACGGAGATATCCGAGTTTGAAATTTTATATAATGTTTTTGTAAAACGTCATTCCAAGGATATATTACATTGTTTCAACAATGAAAGTGGTTATTTCAAATATCCACTACAACGATTACAATCATGCACAAATAGATTGTTTACTTTATTGTTATGATAGTTTCCATGGTAACTAAGCATGAATATTACACATGGGTAAAATTTTTCCGGATGAGCCAATAGAGAGCTTCGACATGATTACATTGAGGGTAAAATCACTTCTGTATCTTCTATAGTTACGGAGATATGCGAGTTTGAAATTTTATATAATGTTTTTTTAAAACGTGATTCCAAGGATGTATTACATTGTTTCAACAATGAAAGTGGTTATTTCAAATCTCCACGACAACGACTACAATCATGCACAAATACATTGTTTACTTTATTGTTATGATAGTTTCCTTGGTAACTAAGCTTGAATATTAATCATGGGAAAATTTTTTCCGGATGAGCCAATAGAGAGCTTCGACCTGATTACATTGATTGTAAAATCACATCTGCATCTTCTATACTAACGGAGATATGCGAGTTTGAAATTTCATATAATGTTTTCGTAAAACGTGATTCCAAGGATGTATTACATTGTTTCAACAATGAAAGTGGTTATTTCAAATCTCCACGACAACGACTACAATCATGCACAAATAGATTGTTTACTTTATTGTTATGATAGTTTCCATGGTAACTAAGCATGAATATTACACATGGGAAAATTTTTTTCGGATGAGCCAATAGAGAGCTTCGACCTGATTCCATTGAGTGTAAAATCACATCTGCATCTTCTATAGTAACGGAGATATCCGAGTTTGAAATTTTATATAATGTTTTTGTAAAACGTCATTCCAAGGATGTATTACATTGTTTCAACAATGAAAGTGGTTATTTCAAATATCCACTACAACGATTACAATCATGCACAAATAGATTGTTTACTTTATTGTTATGATAGTTTCCATGGTAACTAAGCATGAATATTACACATGGGTAAAATTTTTCCGGATGAGCCAATAGAGAGCTTCGACATGATTACATTGAGTGTAAAATCACTTCTGTATCTTCTATACTAACGGAGATATGCGAGTTTGAAATTTCATATAATGTATTCGTAAAACGTGATTCCAAGGATGTATTACATTGTTTCAACAATGAAAGTGGTTTTTTCAAATCTCCACTACAACGACTACAATCATGCACAAATAGATTGTTTACTTTATTGTTATGATAGTTTCCATGGTAACTAAGCATGAATATTACACATGGGAAAATTTTTTCCGGATGAGCCAATAGAGAGCTTCGACCTGATTCCATTGAGTGTAAAATCACTTCTGTATCTTCTATAGTAACGGAGATATGCGAATTTGAAATTTTATATAATGTTTTTTAAAACGTGATTCCAAGGATGTATTACATTGTTTCAACAATGAAAGTGGTTATTTCAAATCTCCACGAAAACGACTACAATCATGCACAAATAGATTGTTTACTTTATTGTTATGATAGTTTCCATGGTAACTAAGCATGAATATTACACATGGGTAAAATTTTTCCGGATGAGCCAATAGAGAGCTTCGACATGATTACATTGAGGGTAAAATCACTTCTGTATCTTCTATAGTTACGGAGATATGCGAGTTTGAAATTTTATATAATGTTTTTTTAAAACGTGATTCCAAGGATGTATTACATTGTTTCAGCAATGAAAGTGGTTATTTCAAATCTCCACGACAACGACTACAATCATGCACAAATAGATTGTTTACTTTATTGTTATGATAGTTTCCATGGTAACTAAGCATGAATATTACACATGGGAAAATTTTTTTCGGATGAGCCAATAGAGAGCTTCGACCTGATTCCATTGAGTGTAAAATCACATCTGCATCTTCTATAGTAACGGAGATATCCGAGTTTGAAATTTTATATAATGTTTTTGTAAAACGTCATTCCAAGGATGTATTACATTGTTTCAACAATGAAAGTGGTTATTTCAAATATCCACTACAACGATTACAATCATGCACAAATAGATTGTTTACTTTATTGTTATGATAGTTTCCATGGTAACTAAGCATGAATATTACACATGGGTAAAATTTTTCCGGATGAGCCAATAGAGAGCTTCGACATGATTACATTGAGGGTAAAATCACTTCTGTATCTTCTATACTAACGGAGATATGCGAGTTTGAAATTTTATATAATGTTTTTTAAAACGTGATTCCAAGGATGTATTACATTGTTTCAACAATGAAAGTGGTTATTTCAAATCTCCACGACAACGACTACAATCATGCACAAATACATTGTTTACTTTATTGTTATGATAGTTTCCTTGGTAACTAAGCTTGAATATTAATCATGGGAAAATTTTTTCCGGATGAGCCAATAGAGAGCTTCGACCTGATTACATTGAGTGTAAAATCACATCTGCATCTTCTATACTAACGGAGATATGCGAGTTTGAAATTTCATATAATGTATTCGTAAAACGTGATTCCAAGGATGTATTACATTGTTTCAACAATGAAAGTGGTTTTTTCAAATCTCCACTACAACGACTACAATCATGCACAAATAGATTGTTTACTTTATTGTTATGATAGTTTCCATGGTAACTAAGCATGAATATTACACATGGGAAAATTTTTTCCGGATGAGCCAATAGAGAGCTTCGACCTGATTCCATTGAGTGTAAAATCACTTCTGTATCTTCTATAGTAACGGAGATATGCGAATTTGAAATTTTATATAATGTTTTTTAAAACGTGATTCCAAGGATGTATTACATTGTTTCAACAATGAAAGTGGTTATTTCAAATCTCCACTACAACGATTACAATCATGCACAAATAGATTGTTTACTTTATTGTTATGATAGTTTCCATGGTAACTAAGCATGAATATTACACATGGGTAAAATTTTTCCGGATGAGCCAATAGAGAGCTTCGACATGATTACATTGAGGGTAAAATCACTTCTGTATCTTCTATAGTTACGGAGATATGCGAGTTTGAAATTTTATATAATGTTTTTTTAAAACGTGATTCCAAGGATGTATTACATTGTTTCAGCAATGAAAGTGGTTATTTCAAATCTCCACGACAACGACTACAATCATGCACAAATAGATTGTTTACTTTATTGTTATGATAGTTTCCATGGTAACTAAGCATGAATATTACACATGGGAAAATTTTTTTCGGATGAGCCAATAGAGAGCTTCGACCTGATTCCATTGAGTGTAAAATCACATCTGTATCTTCTATAGTAACGGAGATATCCGAGTTTGAAATTTTATATAATGTTTTTGTAAAACGTCATTCCAAGGATGTATTACATTGTTTCAACAATGAAAGTGGTTATTTCAAATATCCACTACAACGATTACAATCATGCACAAATAGATTGTTTACTTTATTGTTATGATAGTTTCCATGGTAACTAAGCATGAATATTACACATGGGTAAAATTTTTCCGGATGAGCCAATAGAGAGCTTCGACATGATTACATTGAGGGTAAAATCACTTCTGTATCTTCTATAGTTACGGAGATATGCGAGTTTGAAATTTTATATAATGTTTTTTTAAAACGTGATTCCAAGGATGTATTACATTGTTTCAACAATGAAAGTGGTTATTTCAAATCTCCACGACAACGACTACAATCATGCACAAATACATTGTTTACTTTATTGTTATGATAGTTTCCTTGGTAACTAAGCTTGAATATTAATCATGGGAAAATTTTTTCCGGATGAGCCAATAGAGAGCTTCGACCTGATTACATTGATTGTAAAATCACATCTGCATCTTCTATACTAACGGAGATATGCGAGTTTGAAATTTCATATAATGTTTTCGTAAAACGTGATTCCAAGGATGTATTACATTGTTTCAACAATGAAAGTGGTTATTTCAAATCTCCACGACAACGACTACAATCATGCACAAATAGATTGTTTACTTTATTGTTATGATAGTTTCCATGGTAACTAAGCATGAATATTACACATGGGAAAATTTTTTTCGGATGAGCCAATAGAGAGCTTCGACCTGATTCCATTGAGTGTAAAATCACATCTGCATCTTCTATAGTAACGGAGATATCCGAGTTTGAAATTTTATATAATGTTTTTGTAAAACGTCATTCCAAGGATGTATTACATTGTTTCAACAATGAAAGTGGTTATTTCAAATATCCACTACAACGATTACAATCATGCACAAATAGATTGTTTACTTTATTGTTATGATAGTTTCCATGGTAACTAAGCATGAATATTACACATGGGTAAAATTTTTCCGGATGAGCCAATAGAGAGCTTCGACATGATTACATTGAGGGTAAAATCACTTCTGTATCTTCTATACTAACGGAGATATGCGAGTTTGAAATTTTATATAATGTTTTTTTAAAACGTGATTCCAAGGATGTATTACATTGTTTCAACAATGAAAGTGGTTATTTCAAATCTCCACGACAACGACTACAATCATGCACAAATACATTGTTTACTTTATTGTTATGATAGTTTCCTTGGTAACTAAGCTTGAATATTAATCATGGGAAAATTTTTTCCGGATGAGCCAATAGAGAGCTTCGACCTGATTACATTGAGTGTAAAATCACATCTGCATCTTCTATACTAACGGAGATATGCGAGTTTGAAATTTCATATAATGTATTCGTAAAACGTGATTCCAAGGATGTATTACATTGTTTCAACAATGAAAGTGGTTTTTTCAAATCTCCACTACAACGACTACAATCATGCACAAATAGATTGTTTACTTTATTGTTATGATAGTTTCCATGGTAACTAAGCATGAATATTACACATGGGAAAATTTTTTCCGGATGAGCCAATAGAGAGCTTCGACCTGATTCCATTGAGTGTAAAATCACTTCTGTATCTTCTATAGTAACGGAGATATGCGAATTTGAAATTTTATATAATGTTTTTTAAAACGTGATTCGAAGGATGTATTACATTGTTTCAACAATGAAAGTGGTTATTTCAAATCTCCACTACAACGATTACAATCATGCACAAATAGATTTTTTACTTTATTGTTATGATAGTTTCCATGGTAACTAAGCATGAATATTACACATGGGTAAAATTTTTCCGGATGAGCCAATAGAGAGCTTCGACATGATTACATTGAGGGTAAAATCACTTCTGTATCTTCTATAGTTACGGAGATATGCGAGTTTGAAATTTTATATAATGTTTTTTTAAAACGTGATTCCAAGGATGTATTACATTGTTTCAGCAATGAAAGTGGTTATTTCAAATCTCCACGACAACGACTACAATCATGCACAAATAGATTGTTTACTTTATTGTTATGATAGTTTCCATGGTAACTAAGCATGAATATTACACATGGGAAAATTTTTTTCGGATGAGCCAATAGAGAGCTTCGACCTGATTCCATTGAGTGTAAAATCACATCTGTATCTTCTATAGTAACGGAGATATCCGAGTTTGAAATTTTATATAATGTTTTTGTAAAACGTCATTCCAAGGATATATTACATTGTTTCAACAATGAAAGTGGTTATTTCAAATATCCACTACAACGATTACAATCATGCACAAATAGATTGTTTACTTTATTGTTATGATAGTTTCCATGGTAACTAAGCATGAATATTACACATGGGTAAAATTTTTCCGGATGAGCCAATAGAGAGCTTCGACATGATTACATTGAGGGTAAAATCACTTCTGTATCTTCTATAGTTACGGAGATATGCGAGTTTGAAATTTTATATAATGTTTTTTTAAAACGTGATTCCAAGGATGTATTACATTGTTTCAACAATGAAAGTGGTTATTTCAAATCTCCACGACAACGACTACAATCATGCACAAATACATTGTTTACTTTATTGTTATGATAGTTTCCTTGGTAACTAAGCTTGAAAATTAATCATGGGAAAATTTTTTCCGGATGAGCCAATAGAGAGCTTCGACCTGATTACATTGATTGTAAAATCACATCTGCATCTTCTATACTAACGGAGATATGCGAGTTTGAAATTTCATATAATGTATTCGTAAAACGTGATTCCAAGGATGTATTACATTGTTTCAACAATGAAAGTGGTTATTTCAAATCTCCACGACAACGACTACAATCATGCACAAATACATTGTTTACTTTATTGTTATGATAGTTTCCTTGGTAACTAAGCTTGAATATTAATCATGGGAAAATTTTTTCCGGATGAGCCAATAGAGAGCTTCGACCTGATTACATTGAGTGTAAAATCACATCTGCATCTTCTATACTAACGGAGATATGCGAGTTTGAAATTTCATATAATGTATTCGTAAAACGTGATTCCAAGGATGTATTACATTGTTTCAACAATGAAAGTGGTTTTTTCAAATCTCCACTACAACGACTACAATCATGCACAAATAGATTGTTTACTTTATTGTTATGATAGTTTCCATGGTAACTAAGCATGAATATTACACATGGGAAAATTTTTTCCGGATGAGCCAATAGAGAGCTTCGACCTGATTCCATTGAGTGTAAAATCACTTCTGTATCTTCTATAGTAACGGAGATATGCGAATTTGAAATTTTATATAATGTTTTTTAAAACGTGATTCCAAGGATGTATTACATTGTTTCAACAATGAAAGTGGTTATTTCAAATCTCCACTACAACGATTACAATCATGCACAAATAGATTGTTTACTTTATTGTTATGATAGTTTCCATGGTAACTAAGCATGAATATTACACATGGGTAAAATTTTTCCGGATGAGCCAATAGAGAGCTTCGACATGATTACATTGAGGGTAAAATCACTTCTGTATCTTCTATAGTTACGGAGATATGCGAGTTTGAAATTTTATATAATGTTTTTTTAAAACGTGATTCCAAGGATGTATTACATTGTTTCAGCAATGAAAGTGGTTATTTCAAATCTCCACGACAACGACTACAATCATGCACAAATAGATTGTTTACTTTATTGTTATGATAGTTTCCATGGTAACTAAGCATGAATATTACACATGGGAAAATTTTTTTCGGATGAGCCAATAGAGAGCTTCGACCTGATTCCATTGAGTGTAAAATCACATCTGTATCTTCTATAGTAACGGAGATATCCGAGTTTGAAATTTTATATAATGTTTTTGTAAAACGTCATTCCAAGGATGTATTACATTGTTTCAACAATGAAAGTGGTTATTTCAAATATCCACTACAACGATTACAATCATGCACAAATAGATTGTTTACTTTATTGTTATGATAGTTTCCATGGTAACTAAGCATGAATATTACACATGGGTAAAATTTTTCCGGATGAGCCAATAGAGAGCTTCGACATGATTACATTGAGGGTAAAATCACTTCTGTATCTTCTATAGTTACGGAGATATGCGAGTTTGAAATTTTATATAATGTTTTTTTAAAACGTGATTCCAAGGATGTATTACATTGTTTCAACAATGAAAGTGGTTATTTCAAATCTCCACGACAACGACTACAATCATGCACAAATACATTGTTTACTTTATTGTTATGATAGTTTCCTTGGTAACTAAGCTTGAATATTAATCATGGGAAAATTTTTTCCGGATGAGCCAATAGAGAGCTTCGACCTGATTACATTGATTGTAAAATCACATCTGCATCTTCTATACTAACGGAGATATGCGAGTTTGAAATTTCATATAATGTTTTCGTAAAACGTGATTCCAAGGATGTATTACATTGTTTCAACAATGAATGTGGTTATTTCAAATCTCCACGACAACGACTACAATCATGCACAAATAGATTGTTTACTTTATTGTTATGATAGTTTCCATGGTAACTAAGCATGAATATTACACATGGGAAAATTTTTTTCGGATGAGCCAATAGAGAGCTTCGACCTGATTCCATTGAGTGTAAAATCACATCTGCATCTTCTATAGTAACGGAGATATCCGAGTTTGAAATTTTATATAATGTTTTTGTAAAACGTCATTCCAAGGATGTATTACATTGTTTCAACAATGAAAGTGGTTATTTCAAATATCCACTACAACGATTACAATCATGCACAAATAGATTGTTTACTTTATTGTTATGATAGTTTCCATGGTAACTAAGCATGAATATTACACATGGGTAAAATTTTTCCGGATGAGCCAATAGAGAGCTTCGACATGATTACATTGAGGGTAAAATCACTTCTGTATCTTCTATACTAACGGAGATATGCGAGTTTGAAATTTTATATAATGTTTTTTTAAAACGTGATTCCAAGGATGTATTACATTGTTTCAACAATGAAAGTGGTTATTTCAAATCTCCACGACAACGACTACAATCATGCACAAATACATTGTTTACTTTATTGTTATGATAGTTTCCTTGGTAACTAAGCTTGAATATTAATCATGGGAAAATTTTTTCCGGATGAGCCAATAGAGAGCTTCGACCTGATTACATTGAGTGTAAAATCACATCTGCATCTTCTATACTAACGGAGATATGCGAGTTTGAAATTTCATATAATGTATTCGTAAAACGTGATTCCAAGGATGTATTACATTGTTTCAACAATGAAAGTGGTTTTTTCAAATCTCCACTACAACGACTACAATCATGCACAAATAGATTGTTTACTTTATTGTTATGATAGTTTCCATGGTAACTAAGCATGAATATTACACATGGGAAAATTTTTTCCGGATGAGCCAATAGAGAGCTTCGACCTGATTCCATTGAGTGTAAAATCACTTCTGTATCTTCTATAGTAACGGAGATATGCGAATTTGAAATTTTATATAATGTTTTTTAAAACGTGATTCCAAGGATGTATTACATTGTTTCAACAATGAAAGTGGTTATTTCAAATCTCCACGAAAACGACTACAATCATGCACAAATAGATTGTTTACTTTATTGTTATGATAGTTTCCATGGTAACTAAGCATGAATATTACACATGGGTAAAATTTTTCCGGATGAGCCAATAGAGAGCTTCGACATGATTACATTGAGGGTAAAATCACTTCTGTATCTTCTATAGTTACGGAGATATGCGAGTTTGAAATTTTATATAATGTTTTTTTAAAACGTGATTCCAAGGATGTATTACATTGTTTCAGCAATGAAAGTGGTTATTTCAAATCTCCACGACAACGACTACAATCATGCACAAATAGATTGTTTACTTTATTGTTATGATAGTTTCCATGGTAACTAAGCATGAATATTACACATGGGAAAATTTTTTTCGGATGAGCCAATAGAGAGCTTCGACCTGATTCCATTGAGTGTAAAATCACATCTGTATCTTCTATAGTAACGGAGATATCCGAGTTTGAAATTTTATATAATGTTTTTGTAAAACGTCATTCCAAGGATGTATTACATTGTTTCAACAATGAAAGTGGTTATTTCAAATATCCACTACAACGATTACAATCATGCACAAATAGATTGTTTACTTTATTGTTATGATAGTTTCCATGGTAACTAAGCATGAATATTACACATGGGTAAAATTTTTCCGGATGAGCCAATAGAGAGCTTCGACATGATTACATTGAGGGTAAAATCACTTCTGTATCTTCTATAGTTACGGAGATATGCGAGTTTGAAATTTTATATAATGTTTTTTTAAAACGTGATTCCAAGGATGTATTACATTGTTTCAACAATGAAAGTGGTTATTTCAAATCTCCACGACAACGACTACAATCATGCACAAATACATTGTTTACTTTATTGTTATGATAGTTTCCTTGGTAACTAAGCTTGAATATTAATCATGGGAAAATTTTTTCCGGATGAGCCAATAGAGAGCTTCGACCTGATTACATTGATTGTAAAATCACATCTGCATCTTCTATACTAACGGAGATATGCGAGTTTGAAATTTCATATAATGTTTTCGTAAAACGTGATTCCAAGGATGTATTACATTGTTTCAACAATGAAAGAGGTTTTTTCAAATCTCCACTACAACGACTACAATCATGCACAAATAGATTGTTTACTTTATTGTTATGATAGTTTCCATGGTAACTAAGCATGAATATTACACATGGGAAAATTTTTTCCGGATGAGCCAATAGAGAGCTTCGACCTGATTCCATTGAGTGTAAAATCACTTCTGTATCTTCTATAGTAACGGAGATATGCGAATTTGAAATTTTATATAATGTTTTTTAAAACGTGATTCCAAGGATGTATTACATTGTATCAACAATGAAGGTGGTTATTTCAAATATCCACTACAACGACTGCAATCATGCACAAATAGATTGTTTAATTTATTGTTATGATAGTTTCCATGGTAACTAAGCATGAATATTACACATGGGTAAAATTTTTCCGGATGAGCCAATAGAGAGCTTCGACATGATTACATTGAGGGTAAAATCACTTCTGTATCTTCTATACTAACGGAGATATGCGAGTTTGAAATTTTATATAATGTTTTTTTAAAACGTGATTCCAAGGATGTATTACATTGTTTCAACAATGAAAGTGGTTATTTCAAATCTCCACGACAACGACTACAATCATGCACAAATACATTGTTTACTTTATTGTTATGATAGTTTCCTTGGTAACTAAGCTTGAATATTAATCATGGGAAAATTTTTTCCGGATGAGCCAATAGAGAGCTTCGACCTGATTACATTGAGTGTAAAATCACATCTGCATCTTCTATACTAACGGAGATATGCGAGTTTGAAATTTCATATAATGTATTCGTAAAACGTGATTCCAAGGATGTATTACATTGTTTCAACAATGAAAGTGGTTTTTTCAAATCTCCACTACAACGACTACAATCATGCACAAATAGATTGTTTACTTTATTGTTATGATAGTTTCCATGGTAACTAAGCATGAATATTACACATGGGAAAATTTTTTCCGGATGAGCCAATAGAGAGCTTCGACCTGATTCCATTGAGTGTAAAATCACTTCTGTATCTTCTATAGTAACGGAGATATGCGAATTTGAAATTTTATATAATGTTTTTTAAAACGTGATTCCAAGGATGTATTACATTGTTTCAACAATGAAAGTTGTTATTTCAAATCTCCACGAAAACGACTACAATCATGCACAAATAGATTGTTTACTTTATTGTTATGATAGTTTCCATGGTAACTAAGCATGAATATTACACATGGGTAAAATTTTTCCGGATGAGCCAATAGAGAGCTTCGACATGATTACATTGAGGGTAAAATCACTTCTGTATCTTCTATAGTTACGGAGATATGCGAGTTTGAAATTTTATATAATGTTTTTTTAAAACGTGATTCCAAGGATGTATTACATTGTTTCAGCAATGAAAGTGGTTATTTCAAATCTCCACGACAACGACTACAATCATGCACAAATAGATTGTTTACTTTATTGTTATGATAGTTTCCATGGTAACTAAGCATGAATATTACACATGGGAAAATTTTTTTCGGATGAGCCAATAGAGAGCTTCGACCTGATTCCATTGAGTGTAAAATCACATCTGTATCTTCTATAGTAACGGAGATATCCGAGTTTGAAATTTTATATAATGTTTTTGTAAAACGTCATTCCAAGGATGTATTACATTGTTTCAACAATGAAAGTGGTTATTTCAAATATCCACTACAACGATTACAATCATGCACAAATAGATTGTTTACTTTATTGTTATGATAGTTTCCATGGTAACTAAGCATGAATATTACACATGGGTAAAATTTTTCCGGATGAGCCAATAGAGAGCTTCGACATGATTACATTGAGGGTAAAATCACTTCTGTATCTTCTATAGTTACGGAGATATGCGAGTTTGAAATTTTATATAATGTTTTTTTAAAACGTGATTCCAAGGATGTATTACATTGTTTCAACAATGAAAGTGGTTATTTCAAATCTCCACGACAACGACTACAATCATGCACAAATACATTGTTTACTTTATTGTTATGATAGTTTCCTTGGTAACTAAGCTTGAATATTAATCATGGGAAAATTTTTTCCGGATGAGCCAATAGAGAGCTTCGACCTGATTACATTGATTGTAAAATCACATCTGCATCTTCTATACTAACGGAGATATGCGAGTTTGAAATTTCATATAATGTTTTCGTAAAACGTGATTCCAAGGATGTATTACATTGTTTCAACAATGAAAGAGGTTTTTTCAAATCTCCACTACAACGACTACAATCATGCACAACTAGATTGTTTACTTTATTGTTATGATAGTTTCCATGGTAACTAAGCATGAATATTACACATGGGAAAATTTTTTCCGGATGAGCCAATAGAGAGCTTCGACCTGATTCCATTGAGTGTAAAATCACTTCTGTATCTTCTATAGTAACGGAGATATGCGAATTTGAAATTTTATATAATGTTTTTTAAAACGTGATTCCAAGGATGTATTACATTGTATCAACAATGAAGGTGGTTATTTCAAATATCCACTACAACGACTGCAATCATGCACAAATAGATTGTTTAATTTATTGTTATGATAGTTTCCATGGTAACTAAGCATGAATATTACACATGGGTAAAATTTTTCCGGATGAGCCAATAGAGAGCTTCGACATGATTACATTGAGTGTAAAATCACTTCTGTATCTTCTATAGTAACGGAGATATGCGAATTTGAAATTTTATATAATGTTTTTTAAAACGTGATTCCAAGGATGTATTACATTGTTTCAACAATGAAAGTGGTTATTTCAAATATCCACTACAACGACTGCAATCATGCACAAATAGATTGTTTAATTTATTGTTATGATAGTTTCCATGGTAACTAAGCCTGAATATTACACATGGGTAAAATTTTTCCGGATGAGCCAATAGAGAGCTTCGACCTGATTCCTTTGAGTGTAAAATCACTTCTGTATCTTCTATAGTAACGGAGAAATGCGAGTTTGAAATTTTATATATTGTTTTTGTAAAACGTGATTCCAAGGATGTATTACATTGTTTCAACAATGAAAGTGGTTATTTCAAATCTCCACGACAACGACTACAATCATGCACAAATAGATTGTTTACTTTATTGTTATGATAGTTTCCTTGGTAACTAAGCTTGAATATTAATCATGGGAAAATTTTTTCCGGATGAGCCAATAGAGAGCTTCGACCTGATTACATTGAGTGTAAAATCACATCTGCATCTTCTATACTAACGGAGATATGCGAGTTTGAAATTTTATATAATGTTTTTGTAAAACGTGATTCCAAGGATGTATTACATTGTTTCAACAATGAAAGTGGTTATTTCAAATATCCACTACAACGATTACAATCATGCACAAATAGATTGTTTACTTTATTGTTATGATAGTTTCCATGGTAACTAAGCATGAATATTACACATGGGTAAAATTTTTCCGGATGAGCCAATAGAGAGCTTCGACATGATTACATTGAGGGTAAAATCACTTCTGTATCTTCTATAGTTACGGAGATATGCGAGTTTGAAATTTTATATAATGTTTTTTTAAAACGTGATTCCAAGGATGTATTACATTGTTTCAACAATGAAAGTGGTTATTTCAAATCTCCACTACAACGACTACAATCATGCACAAATAGATTGTTTACTTTATTGTTATGATAGTTTCCATGGTAACTAAGCATGAATATTACACATGGGTAAAATTTTTCCGGATGAGCCAATAGAGAGCTTCGACATGATTACATTGAGGGTAAAATCACTTCTGTATCTTCTATAGTTACGGAGATATGCGAGTTTGAAATTTTATATAATGTTTTTTAAAACGTGATTCCAAGGATGTATTACATTGTTTCAACAATGAAAGTGGTTATTTCAAATATCCACTACAACGACTGCAATCATGCACAAATAGATTGTTTAATTTATTGTTATGATAGTTTCCATGGTAACTAAGCATGAATATTACACATGGGTAAAAATTTTCCGGATGAGCCAATAGAGAGCTTCGACATGATTACATTGAGTGTAAAATCACTTCTGTATCTTCTATAGTTACGGAGATATGCGAGTTTGAAATTTTATATAATGTTTTTGTAAAACGTGATTCCAAGGATGTATTACATTGTTTCAACAATGAAAGTGGTTATTTCAAATATCCACTACAACGATTACAATCATGCACAAATAGATTGTTTACTTTATTGTTATGATAGTTTCCATGGTAACTAAGCATGAATATTACACATGGGTAAAATTTTTCCGGATGAGCCAATAGAGAGCTTCGACATGATTACATTGAGGGTAAAATCACTTCTGTATCTTCTATAGTTACGGAGATATGCGAGTTTAAAATTTTATATAATGTTTTTTTAAAACGTGATTCCAAGGATGTATTACATTGTTTCAGCAATGAAAGTGGTTATTTCAAATCTCCACGACAACGACTACAATCATGCACAAATAGATTGTTTAGTTTATTGTTATGATAGTTTCCATGGTAACTAAGCATGAATATTACACATGGGAAAATTTTTTCCGGATGAGCCAATAGAGAGCTTCGACCTGATTCCATTGAGTGTAAAATCACTTCTGTATCTTCTATAGTAACGGAGATATGCGAATTTGAAATTTTATATAATGTTTTTTAAAACGTGATTCCAAGGATGTATTACATTGTTTCAACAATGAAGGTGGTTATTTCAAATATCCACTACAACGACTGCAATCATGCACAAATAGATTGTTTAATTTATTGTTATGATAGTTTCCATGGTAACTAAGCATGAATATTACACATGGGTAAACTTTTTCCGGATGAGCCAATAGAGAGCTTCGACATGATTACATTGAGGGTAAAATCACTTCTGTATCTTCTATACTAACGGAGATATGCGAGTTTGAAATTTCATATAATGTATTCGTAAAACGTGATTCCAAGGATGTATTACATTGTTTCAACAATGAAAGTGGTTTTTTCAAATCTCCACTACAACGACTACAATCATGCACAAATAGATTGTTTACTTTATTGTTATGATAGTTTCCATGGTAACTAAGCATGAATATTACACATGGGAAAATTTTTTCCGGATGAGCCAATAGAGAGCTTCGACCTGATTCCATTGAGTGTAAAATCACTTCTGTATCTTCTATAGTAACGGAGATATGCGAATTTGAAATTTTATATAATGTTTTTTAAAACGTGATTCCAAGGATGTATTACATTGTTTCAACAATGAAAGTGGTTATTTCAAATCTCCACGAAAACGACTACAATCATGCACAAATAGATTGTTTACTTTATTGTTATGATAGTTTCCATGGTAACTAAGCATGAATATTACACATGGGTAAAATTTTTCCGGATGAGCCAATAGAGAGCTTCGACATGATTACATTGAGGGTAAAATCACTTCTGTATCTTCTATAGTTACGGAGATATGCGAGTTTGAAATTTTATATAATGTTTTTTTAAAACGTGATTCCAAGGATGTATTACATTGTTTCAACAATGAAAGTGGTTATTTCAAATCTCCACTACAACGACTACAATCATGCACAAATAGATTGTTTACTTTATTGTTATGATAGTTTCCATGGTAACTAAGCATGAATATTACACATGGGTAAAATTTTTCCGGATGAGCCAATAGAGAGCTTCGACATGATTACATTGAGGGTAAAATCACTTCTGTATCTTCTATAGTTACGGAGATATGCGAGTTTGAAATTTTATATAATGTTTTTTAAAACGTGATTCCAAGGATGTATTACATTGTTTCAACAATGAAAGTGGTTATTTCAAATATCCACTACAACGACTGCAATCATGCACAAATAGATTGTTTAATTTATTGTTATGATAGTTTCCATGGTAACTAAGCATGAATATTACACATGGGTAAAAATTTTCCGGATGAGCCAATAGAGAGCTTCGACATGATTACATTGAGGGTAAAATCACTTCTGTATCTTCTATAGTTACGGAGATATGCGAGTTTGAAATTTTATATAATGTTTTTTTAAAACGTGATTCCAAGGATGTATTACATTGTTTCAGCAATGAAAGTGGTTATTTCAAATCTCCACGACAACGACTACAATCATGCACAAATAGATTGTTTAGTTTATTGTTATGATAGTTTCCATGGTAACTAAGCATGAATATTACACATGGGAAATTTTTTTCCGGATGAGCCAATAGAGAGCTTCGACCTGATTCCATTGAGTGTAAAATCACTTCTGTATCTTCTATAGTAACGGAGATATGCGAATTTGAAATTTTATATAATGTTTTTTAAAACGTGATTCCAAGGATGTATTACATTGTTTCAACAATGAAGGTGGTTATTTCAAATATCCACTACAACGACTGCAATCATGCACAAATAGATTGTTTAATTTATTGTTATGATAGTTTCCATGGTAACTAAGCATGAATATTACACATGGGTAAAATTTTTCCGGATGAGCCAATAGAGAGCTTCGACATGATTACATTGAGTGTAAAATCACTTCTGTATCTTCTATACTAACGGAGATATGCGAGTTTGAAATTTCATATAATGTATTCGTAAAACGTGATTCCAAGGATGTATTACATTGTTTCAACAATGAAAGTGGTTTTTTCAAATCTCCACTACAACGACTACAATCATGCACAAATAGATTGTTTACTTTATTGTTATGATAGTTTCCATGGTAACTAAGCATGAATATTACACATGGGAAAATTTTTTCCGGATGAGCCAATAGAGAGCTTCGACCTGATTCCATTGAGTGTAAAATCACTTCTGTATCTTCTATAGTAACGGAGATATGCGAATTTGAAATTTTATATAATGTTTTTTAAAACGTGATTCCAAGGATGTATTACATTGTTTCAACAATGAAAGTGGTTATTTCAAATCTCCACGAAAACGACTACAATCATGCACAAATAGATTGTTTACTTTATTGTTATGATAGTTTCCATGGTAACTAAGCATGAATATTACACATGGGTAAAATTTTTCCGGATGAGCCAATAGAGAGCTTCGACATGATTACATTGAGGGTAAAATCACTTCTGTATCTTCTATAGTTACGGAGATATGCGAGTTTGAAATTTTATATAATGTTTTTTTAAAACGTGATTCCAAGGATGTATTACATTGTTTCAGCAATGAAAGTGGTTATTTCAAATCTCCACGACAACGACTACAATCATGCACAAATAGATTGTTTACTTTATTGTTATGATAGTTTCCATGGTAACTAAGCATGAATATTACACATGGGAAAATTTTTTTCGGATGAGCCAATAGAGAGCTTCGACCTGATTCCATTGAGTGTAAAATCACATCTGCATCTTCTATAGTAACGGAGATATCCGAGTTTGAAATTTTATATAATGTTTTTGTAAAACGTCATTCCAAGGATGTATTACATTGTTTCAACAATGAAAGTGGTTATTTCAAATATCCACTACAACGATTACAATCATGCACAAATAGATTGTTTACTTTATTGTTATGATAGTTTCCATGGTAACTAAGCATGAATATTACACATGGGTAAAATTTTTCCGGATGAGCCAATAGAGAGCTTCGACATGATTACATTGAGTGTAAAATCACTTCTGTATCTTCTATACTAACGGAGATATGCGAGTTTGAAATTTCATATAATGTATTCGTAAAACGTGATTCCAAGGATGTATTACATTGTTTCAACAATGAAAGTGGTTTTTTCAAATCTCCACTACAACGACTACAATCATGCACAAATAGATTGTTTACTTTATTGTTATGATAGTTTCCATGGTAACTAAGCATGAATATTACACATGGGAAAATTTTTTCCGGATGAGCCAATAGAGAGCTTCGACCTGATTCCATTGAGTGTAAAATCACTTCTGTATCTTCTATAGTAACGGAGATATGCGAATTTGAAATTTTATATAATGTTTTTTAAAACGTGATTCCAAGGATGTATTACATTGTTTCAACAATGAAAGTGGTTATTTCAAATCTCCACGAAAACGACTACAATCATGCACAAATAGATTGTTTACTTTATTGTTATGATAGTTTCCATGGTAACTAAGCATGAATATTACACATGGGTAAAATTTTTCCGGATGAGCCAATAGAGAGCTTCGACATGATTACATTGAGGGTAAAATCACTTCTGTATCTTCTATAGTTACGGAGATATGCGAGTTTGAAATTTTATATAATGTTTTTTTAAAACGTGATTCCAAGGATGTATTACATTGTTTCAACAATGAAAGTGGTTATTTCAAATCTCCACTACAACGACTACAATCATGCACAAATAGATTGTTTACTTTATTGTTATGATAGTTTCCATGGTAACTAAGCATGAATATTACACATGGGTAAAATTTTTCCGGATGAGCCAATAGAGAGCTTCGACATGATTACATTGAGGGTAAAATCACTTCTGTATCTTCTATAGTTACGGAGATATGCGAGTTTGAAATTTTATATAATGTTTTTTAAAACGTGATTCCAAGGATGTATTACATTGTTTCAACAATGAAAGTGGTTATTTCAAATATCCACTACAACGACTGCAATCATGCACAAATAGATTGTTTAATTTATTGTTATGATAGTTTCCATGGTAACTAAGCATGAATATTACACATGGGTAAAAATTTTCCGGATGAGCCAATAGAGAGCTTCGACATGATTACATTGAGTGTAAAATCACTTCTGTATCTTCTATAGTTACGGAGATATGCGAGTTTGAAATTTTATATAATGTTTTTGTAAAACGTGATTCCAAGGATGTATTACATTGTTTCAACAATGAAAGTGGTTATTTCAAATATCCACTACAACGATTACAATCATGCACAAATAGATTGTTTACTTTATTGTTATGATAGTTTCCATGGTAACTAAGCATGAATATTACACATGGGTAAAATTTTTCCGGATGAGCCAATAGAGAGCTTCGACATGATTACATTGAGTGTAAAATCACTTCTGTATCTTCTATACTAACGGAGATATGCGAGTTTGAAATTTCATATAATGTATTCGTAAAACGTGATTCCAAGGATGTATTACATTGTTTCAACAATGAAAGTGGTTTTTTCAAATCTCCACTACAACGACTACAATCATGCACAAATAGATTGTTTACTTTATTGTTATGATAGTTTCCATGGTAACTAAGCATGAATATTACACATGGGAAAATTTTTTCCGGATGAGCCAATAGAGAGCTTCGACCTGATTCCATTGAGTGTAAAATCACTTCTGTATCTTCTATAGTAACGGAGATATGCGAATTTGAAATTTTATATAATGTTTTTTAAAACGTGATTCCAAGGATGTATTACATTGTTTCAACAATGAAAGTGGTTATTTCAAATCTCCACGAAAACGACTACAATCATGCACAAATAGATTGTTTACTTTATTGTTATGATAGTTTCCATGGTAACTAAGCATGAATATTACACATGGGTAAAATTTTTCCGGATGAGCCAATAGAGAGCTTCGACATGATTACATTGAGGGTAAAATCACTTCTGTATCTTCTATAGTTACGGAGATATGCGAGTTTGAAATTTTATATAATGTTTTTTTAAAACGTGATTCCAAGGATGTATTACATTGTTTCAACAATGAAAGTGGTTATTTCAAATCTCCACTACAACGACTACAATCATGCACAAATAGATTGTTTACTTTATTGTTATGATAGTTTCCATGGTAACTAAGCATGAATATTACACATGGGTAAAATTTTTCCGGATGAGCCAATAGAGAGCTTCGACATGATTACATTGAGGGTAAAATCACTTCTGTATCTTCTATAGTTACGGAGATATGCGAGTTTGAAATTTTATATAATGTTTTTTAAAACGTGATTCCAAGGATGTATTACATTGTTTCAACAATGAAAGTGGTTATTTCAAATATCCACTACAACGACTGCAATCATGCACAAATAGATTGTTTAATTTATTGTTATGATAGTTTCCATGGTAACTAAGCATGAATATTACACATGGGTAAAAATTTTCCGGATGAGCCAATAGAGAGCTTCGACATGATTACATTGAGTGTAAAATCACTTCTGTATCTTCTATAGTTACGGAGATATGCGAGTTTGAAATTTTATATAATGTTTTTGTAAAACGTGATTCCAAGGATGTATTACATTGTTTCAACAATGAAAGTGGTTATTTCAAATATCCACTACAACGATTACAATCATGCACAAATAGATTGTTTACTTTATTGTTATGATAGTTTCCATGGTAACTAAGCATGAATATTACACATGGGTAAAATTTTTCCGGATGAGCCAATAGAGAGCTTCGACATGATTACATTGAGGGTAAAATCACTTCTGTATCTTCTATAGTTACGGAGATATGCGAGTTTAAAATTTTATATAATGTTTTTTTAAAACGTGATTCCAAGGATGTATTACATTGTTTCAGCAATGAAAGTGGTTATTTCAAATCTCCACGACAACGACTACAATCATGCACAAATAGATTGTTTAGTTTATTGTTATGATAGTTTCCATGGTAACTAAGCATGAATATTACACATGGGAAAATTTTTTCCGGATGAGCCAATAGAGAGCTTCGACCTGATTCCATTGAGTGTAAAATCACTTCTGTATCTTCTATAGTAACGGAGATATGCGAATTTGAAATTTTATATAATGTTTTTTAAAACGTGATTCCAAGGATGTATTACATTGTTTCAACAATGAAGGTGGTTATTTCAAATATCCACTACAACGACTGCAATCATGCACAAATAGATTGTTTAATTTATTGTTATGATAGTTTCCATGGTAACTAAGCATGAATATTACACATGGGTAAAATTTTTCCGGATGAGCCAATAGAGAGCTTCGACATGATTACATTGAGTGTAAAATCACTTCTGTATCTTCTATACTAACGGAGATATGCGAGTTTGAAATTTCATATAATGTATTCGTAAAACGTGATTCCAAGGATGTATTACATTGTTTCAACAATGAAAGTGGTTTTTTCAAATCTCCACTACAACGACTACAATCATGCACAAATAGATTGTTTACTTTATTGTTATGATAGTTTCCATGGTAACTAAGCATGAATATTTCACATGGGAAAATTTTTTCCGGATGAGCCAATAGAGAGCTTCGACCTGATTCCATTGAGTGTAAAATCACTTCTGTATCTTCTATAGTAACGGAGATATGCGAATTTGAAATTTTATATAATGTTTTTTAAAACGTGATTCCAAGGATGTATTACATTGTTTCAACAATGAAAGTGGTTATTTCAAATCTCCACGAAAACGACTACAATCATGCACAAATAGATTGTTTACTTTATTGTTATGATAGTTTCCATGGTAACTAAGCATGAATATTACACATGGGTAAAATTTTTCCGGATGAGCCAATAGAGAGCTTCGACATGATTACATTGAGGGTAAAATCACTTCTGTATCTTCTATAGTTACGGAGATATGCGAGTTTGAAATTTTATATAATGTTTTTTTAAAACGTGATTCCAAGGATGTATTACATTGTTTCAGCAATGAAAGTGGTTATTTCAAATCTCCACGACAACGACTACAATCATGCACAAATAGATTGTTTACTTTATTGTTATGATAGTTTCCATGGTAACTAAGCATGAATATTACACATGGGAAAATTTTTTTCGGATGAGCCAATAGAGAGCTTCGACCTGATTCCATTGAGTGTAAAATCACATCTGCATCTTCTATAGTAACGGAGATATCCGAGTTTGAAATTTTATATAATGTTTTTGTAAAACGTCATTCCAAGGATGTATTACATTGTTTCAACAATGAAAGTGGTTATTTCAAATATCCACTACAACGATTACAATCATGCACAAATAGATTGTTTACTTTATTGTTATGATAGTTTCCATGGTAACTAAGCATGAATATTACACATGGGTAAAATTTTTCCGGATGAGCCAATAGAGAGCTTCGACATGATTACATTGAGGGTAAAATCACTTCTGTATCTTCTATACTAACGGAGATATGCGAGTTTGAAATTTTATATAATGTTTTTTTAAAACGTGATTCCAAGGATGTATTACATTGTTTCAACAATGAAAGTGGTTATTTCAAATCTCCACGACAACGACTACAATCATGCACAAATACATTGTTTACTTTATTGTTATGATAGTTTCCTTGGTAACTAAGCTTGAATATTAATCATGGGAAAATTTTTTCCGGATGAGCCAATAGAGAGCTTCGACCTGATTACATTGAGTGTAAAATCACATCTGCATCTTCTATACTAACGGAGATATGCGAGTTTGAAATTTCATATAATGTATTCGTAAAACGTGATTCCAAGGATGTATTACATTGTTTCAACAATGAAAGTGGTTATTTCAAATATCCACTACAACGATTACAATCATGCACAAATAGATTGTTTACTTTATTGTTATGATAGTTTCCATGGTAACTAAGCATGAATATTACACATGGGTAAAATTTTTCCGGATGAGCCAATAGAGAGCTTCGACATGATTACATTGAGGGTAAAATCACTTCTGTATCTTCTATACTAACGGAGATATGCGAGTTTGAAATTTTATATAATGTTTTTTTAAAACGTGATTCCAAGGATGTATTACATTGTTTCAACAATGAAAGTGGTTATTTCAAATATCCACTACAACGATTACAATCATGCACAAATAGATTGTTTACTTTATTGTTATGATAGTTTCCATGGTAACTAAGCATGAATATTACACATGGGTAAAATTTTTCCGGATGAGCCAATAGAGAGCTTCGACATGATTACATTGAGGGTAAAATCACTTCTGTATCTTCTATACTAACGGAGATATGCGAGTTTGAAATTTTATATAATGTTTTTTTAAAACGTGATTCCAAGGATGTATTACATTGTTTCAACAATGAAAGTGGTTATTTCAAATCTCCACGACAACGACTACAATCATGCACAAATACATTGTTTACTTTATTGTTATGATAGTTTCCTTGGTAACTAAGCTTGAATATTAATCATGGGAAAATTTTTTCCGGATGAGCCAATAGAGAGCTTCGACCTGATTACATTGAGTGTAAAATCACATCTGCATCTTCTATACTAACGGAGATATGCGAGTTTGAAATTTCATATAATGTATTCGTAAAACGTGATTCCAAGGATGTATTACATTGTTTCAACAATGAAAGTGGTTATTTCAAATATCCACTACAACGATTACAATCATGCACAAATAGATTGTTTACTTTATTGTTATGATAGTTTCCATGGTAACTAAGCATGAATATTACACATGGGTAAAATTTTTCCGGATGAGCCAATAGAGAGCTTCGACATGATTACATTGAGGGTAAAATCACTTCTGTATCTTCTATAGTTACGGAGATATGCGAGTTTAAAATTTTATATAATGTTTTTTTAAAACGTGATTCCAAGGATGTATTACATTGTTTCAGCAATGAAAGTGGTTATTTCAAATCTCCACGACAACGACTACAATCATGCACAAATAGATTGTTTAGTTTATTGTTATGATAGTTTCCATGGTAACTAAGCATGAATATTACACATGGGAAAATTTTTTCCGGATGAGCCAATAGAGAGCTTCGACCTGATTCCATTGAGTGTAAAATCACTTCTGTATCTTCTATAGTAACGGAGATATGCGAATTTGAAATTTTATATAATGTTTTTTAAAACGTGATTCCAAGGATGTATTACATTGTTTCAACAATGAAGGTGGTTATTTCAAATATCCACTACAACGACTGCAATCATGCACAAATAGATTGTTTAATTTATTGTTATGATAGTTTCCATGGTAACTAAGCATGAATATTACACATGGGTAAAATTTTTCCGGATGAGCCAATAGAGAGCTTCGACATGATTACATTGAGTGTAAAATCACTTCTGTATCTTCTATACTAACGGAGATATGCGAGTTTGAAATTTCATATAATGTATTCGTAAAACGTGATTCCAAGGATGTATTACATTGTTTCAACAATGAAAGTGGTTTTTTCAAATCTCCACTACAACGACTACAATCATGCACAAATAGATTGTTTACTTTATTGTTATGATAGTTTCCATGGTAACTAAGCATGAATATTACACATGGGAAAATTTTTTCCGGATGAGCCAATAGAGAGCTTCGACCTGATTCCATTGAGTGTAAAATCACTTCTGTATCTTCTATAGTAACGGAGATATGCGAATTTGAAATTTTATATAATGTTTTTTAAAACGTGATTCCAAGGATGTATTACATTGTTTCAACAATGAAAGTGGTTATTTCAAATCTCCACGAAAACGACTACAATCATGCACAAATAGATTGTTTACTTTATTGTTATGATAGTTTCCATGGTAACTAAGCATGAATATTACACATGGGTAAAATTTTTCCGGATGAGCCAATAGAGAGCTTCGACATGATTACATTGAGGCTAAAATCACTTCTGTATCTTCTATAGTTACGGAGATATGCGAGTTTGAAATTTTATATAATGTTTTTTTAAAACGTGATTCCAAGGATGTATTACATTGTTTCAGCAATGAAAGTGGTTATTTCAAATCTCCACGACAACGACTACAATCATGCACAAATAGATTGTTTACTTTATTGTTATGATAGTTTCCATGGTAACTAAGCATGAATATTACACATGGGAAAATTTTTTTCGGATGAGCCAATAGAGAGCTTCGACCTGATTCCATTGAGTGTAAAATCACATCTGCATCTTCTATAGTAACGGAGATATCCGAGTTTGAAATTTTATATAATGTTTTTGTAAAACGTCATTCCAAGGATGTATTACATTGTTTCAACAATGAAAGTGGTTATTTCAAATATCCACTACAACGATTACAATCATGCACAAATAGATTGTTTACTTTATTGTTATGATAGTTTCCATGGTAACTAAGCATGAATATTACACATGGGTAAAATTTTTCCGGATGAGCCAATAGAGAGCTTCGACATGATTACATTGAGGGTAAAATCACTTCTGTATCTTCTATACTAACGGAGATATGCGAGTTTGAAATTTTATATAATGTTTTTTTAAAACGTGATTCCAAGGATGTATTACATTGTTTCAACAATGAAAGTGGTTATTTCAAATCTCCACGACAACGACTACAATCATGCACAAATACATTGTTTACTTTATTGTTAAGTTAGTTTCCTTGGTAACTAAGCTTGAATATTAATCATGGGAAAATTTTTTCCGGATGAGCCAATAGAGAGCTTCGACCTGATTACATTGAGTGTAAAATCACATCTGCATCTTCTATACTAACGGAGATATGCGAGTTTGAAATTTCATATAATGTATTCGTAAAACGTGATTCCAAGGATGTATTACATTGTTTCAACAATGAAACTGGTTTTTTCAAATCTCCACTACAACGACTACAATCATGCACAAATAGATTGTTTACTTTATTGTTATGATAGTTTCCATGGTAACTAAGCATGAATATTACACATGGGAAAATTTTTTCCGGATGAGCCAATAGAGAGCTTCGACCTGATTCCATTGAGTGTAAAATCACTTCTGTATCTTCTATAGTAACGGAGATATGCGAATTTGAAATTTTATATAATGTTTTTTAAAACGTGATTCCAAGGATGTATTACATTGTTTCAACAATGAAAGTGGTTATTTCAAATCTCCACGACAACGACTACAATCATGCACAAATAGATTGTTTAGTTTATTGTTATGATAGTTTCCATGGTAACTAAGCATGAATATTACACATGGGTAAAATTTTTCCGGATGAGCCAATAGAGAGCTTCGACATGATTACATTGAGTGTAAAATCACTTCTGTATCTTCTATAGTAACGGAGATATGCGAATTTGAAATTTTATATAATGTTTTTTAAAACGTGATTCCAAGGATGTATTACATTGTTTCAACAATGAAAGTGGTTATTTCAAATATCCACTACAACGACTGCAATCATGCACAAATAGATTGTTTAATTTATTGTTATGATAGTTTCCATGGTAACTAAGCATGAATATTACACATGGGAAATTTTTTTCCGGATGAGCCAATAGAGTGCTTCGACCTGATTCCATTGAGTGTAAAATCACTTCTGTATCTTCTATAGTAACGGAGATATGCGAATTTGAAATTTTATATAATGTTTTTTAAAACGTGATTCCAAGGATGTATTACATTGTTTCAACAATGAAAGTGGTTATTTCAAATCTCCACGAAAACGACTACAATCATGCACAAATAGATTGTTTACTTTATTGTTATGAGAGTTTCCATGGTAACTAAGCCTGAATATTACACATGGGTAAAATTTTTCCGGATGAGCCAATAGAGAGCTTCGACATGATTACATTGAGGGTAAAATCACTTCTGTATCTTCTATAGTTACGGAGATATGCGAGTTTGAAATTTTATATAATGTTTTTTTAAAACGTGATTCCAAGGATGTATTACATTGTTTCAACAATGAAAGTGGTTATTTCAAATCTCCACTACAACGACTACAATCATGCACAAATAGATTGTTTACTTTATTGTTATGATAGTTTCCATGGTAACTAAGCATGAATATTACACATGGGTAAAATTTTTCCGGATGAGCCAATAGAGAGCTTCGACATGATTACATTGAGGGTAAAATCACTTCTGTATCTTCTATAGTTACGGAGATATGCGAGTTTGAAATTTTATATAATGTTTTTTAAAACGTGATTCCAAGGATGTATTACATTGTTTCAACAATGAAAGTGGTTATTTCAAATATCCACTACAACGACTGCAATCATGCACAAATAGATTGTTTAATTTATTGTTATGATAGTTTCCATGGTAACTAAGCATGAATATTACACATGGGTAAAAATTTTCCGGATGAGCCAATAGAGAGCTTCGACCTGATTCCATTGAGTGTAAAATCACTTCTGTATCTTCTATAGTTACGGAGATATGCGAGTTTGAAATTTTATATAATGTTTTTGTAAAACGTGATTCCAAGGATGTATTACATTGTTTCAACAATGAAAGTGGTTATTTCAAATCTCCACGAAAACGACTACAATCATGCACAAATAGATTGTTTACTTTATTGTTATGATAGTTTCCATGGTAACTAAGCATGAATATTACACATGGGTAAAATTTTTCCGGATGAGCCAATAGAGAGCTTCGACATGATTACATTGAGGGTAAAATCACTTCTGTATCTTCTATAGTTACGGAGATATGCGAGTTTGAAATTTTATATAATGTTTTTTTAAAACGTGATTCCAAGGATGTATTACATTGTTTCAGCAATGAAAGTGGTTATTTCAAATCTCCACGACAACGACTACAATCATGCACAAATAGATTGTTTACTTTATTGTTATGATAGTTTCCATGGTAACTAAGCATGAATATTACACATGGGAAAATTTTTTTCGGATGAGCCAATAGAGAGCTTCGACCTGATTCCATTGAGTGTAAAATCACATCTGCATCTTCTATAGTAACGGAGATATCCGAGTTTGAAATTTTATATAATGTTTTTGTAAAACGTGATTCCAAGGATGTATTACATTGTTTCAACAATGAAAGTGGTTATTTCAAATATCCACTACAACGATTACAATCATGCACAAATAGATTGTTTACTTTATTGTTATGATAGTTTCCATGGTAACTAAGCATGAATATTACACATGGGTAAAATTTTTCCGGATGAGCCAATAGAGAGCTTCGACATGATTACATTGAGGGTAAAATCACTTCTGTATCTTCTATACTAACGGAGATATGCGAGTTTGAAATTTTATATAATGTTTTTTTAAAACGTGATTCCAAGGATGTATTACATTGTTTCAACAATGAAAGTGGTTATTTCAAATCTCCACGACAACGACTACAATCATGCACAAATACATTGTTTACTTTATTGTTATGATAGTTTCCTTGGTAACTAAGCTTGAATATTAATCATGGGAAAATTTTTTCCGGATGAGCCAATAGAGAGCTTCGACCTGATTACATTGAGTGTAAAATCACATCTGCATCTTCTATACTAACGGAGATATGCGAGTTTGAAATTTCATATAATGTATTCGTAAAACGTGATTCCAAGGATGTATTACATTGTTTCAACAATGAAAGTGGTTTTTTCAAATCTCCACTACAACGACTACAATCATGCACAAATAGATTGTTTACTTTATTGTTATGATAGTTTCCATGGTAACTAAGCATGAATATTACACATGGGAAAATTTTTTCCGGATGAGCCAATAGAGAGCTTCGACCTGATTCCATTGAGTGTAAAATCACTTCTGTATCTTCTATAGTAACGGAGATATGCGAATTTGAAATTTTATATAATGTTTTTTAAAACGTGATTCCAAGGATGTATTACATTGTTTCAACAATGAAAGTGGTTATTTCAAATCTCCACGACAACGACTACAATCATGCACAAATAGATTGTTTAGTTTATTGTTATGATAGTTTCCATGGTAACTAAGCATGAATATTACACATGGGTAAAATTTTTCCGGATGAGCCAATAGAGAGCTTCGACCTGATTCCTTTGAGTGTAAAATCACTTCTGTATCTTCTATAGTAACGGAGATATGCGAGTTTGAAATTTTATATAATGTTTTTGTAAAACGTGATTCCAAGGATGTATTACATTGTTTCAACAATGAAAGTGGTTATTTCAAATCTCCACTACAACAACTACAATCATGCACAAATAGATTGTTTACTTTATTGTTATGATAGTTTCCATGGTAACTAAGCATGAATATTACACATGGGAAAATTTTTTCCGGATGAGCCAATAGAGAGCTTCGACCTGATTCCATTGAGTGTAAAATCACTTCTGTATCTTCTATAGTAAAAGAGATATGCGAATTTGAAATTTTATATAATGTTTTTTAAAACGTGATTCCAAGGATGTATTACATTGTTTCAACAATGAAGGTGGTTATTTCAAATATCCACTACAACGACTGCAATCATGCACAAATAGATTGTTTAATTTATTGTTATGATAGTTTCCATGGTAACTTAGCATGAATATTACACATGGGTAAAATTTTTCCGGATGAGCCAATAGAGAGCTTCGACATGATTACATTGAGTGTAAAATCACTTCTGTATCTTCTATAGTTACGGAGATATGCGAGTTTGAAATTTTATATAATGTTTTTGTAAAACGTGATTCCAAGGATGTATTACATTGTTTCAACAATGAAAGTGGTTATTTCAAATATCCACTACAACGATTACAATCATGCACAAATAGATTGTTTACTTTATTGTTATGATAGTTTCCATGGTAACTAAGCATGAATATTACACATGGGTAAAATTTTTCCGGATGAGCCAATAGAGAGCTTCGACATGATTACATTGAGGGTAAAATCACTTCTGTATCTTCTATAGTTACGGAGATATGCGAGTTTGAAATTTTATATAATGTTTTTTTAAAACGTGATTCCAAGGATGTATTACATTGTTTCAGCAATGAAAGTGGTTATTTCAAATCTCCACGACAACGACTACAATCATGCACAAATAGATTGTTTAGTTTATTGTTATGATAGTTTCCATGGTAACTAAGCATGAATATTACACATGGGAAAATTTTTTCCGGATGAGCCAATAGAGAGCTTCGACCTGATTCCATTGAGTGTAAAATCACTTCTGTATCTTCTATAGTAACGGAGATATGCGAATTTGAAATTTTATATAATGTTTTTTAAAACGTGATTCCAAGGATGTATTACATTGTTTCAACAATGAAGGTGGTTATTTCAAATATCCACTACAACGACTGCAATCATGCACAAATAGATTGTTTAATTTATTGTTATGATAGTTTCCATGGTAACTAAGCATGAATATTACACATGGGTAAAATTTTTCCGGATGAGCCAATAGAGAGCTTCGACATGATTACATTGAGTGTAAAATCACTTCTGTATCTTCTATACTAACGGAGATATGCGAGTTTGAAATTTCATATAATGTATTCGTAAAACGTGATTCCAAGGATGTATAACATTGTTTCAACAATGAAAGTGGTTTTTTCAAATCTCCACTACAACGACTACAATCATGCACAAATAGATTGTTTACTTTATTGTTATGATAGTTTCCATGGTAACTAAGCATGAATATTACACATGGGAAAATTTTTTCCGGATGAGCCAATAGAGAGCTTCGACCTGATTCCATTGAGTGTAAAATCACTTCTGTATCTTCTATAGTAACGGAGATATGCGAATTTGAAATTTTATATAATGTTTTTTAAAACGTGATTCCAAGGATGTATTACATTGTTTCAACAATGAAAGTGGTTATTTCAAATCTCCACGACAACGACTACAATCATGCACAAATAGATTGTTTAGTTTATTGTTATGATAGTTTCCATGGTAACTAAGCATGAATATTACACATGGGTAAAATTTTTCCGGATGAGCCAATAGAGAGCTTCGACCTGATTCCCTTGAGTGTAAAATCACTTCTGTATCTTCTATAGTAACGGAGATATGCGAGTTTGAAATTTTATATAATGTTTTTGTAAAACGTGATTCCAAGGATGTATTACATTGTTTCAACAATGAAAGTGGTTATTTCAAATCTCCACGACAACGACTACAATCATGCACAAATAGATTGTTTACTTTATTGTTATGATAGTTTCCTTGGTAACTAAGCTTGAATATTAATCATGGGAAAATTTTTTCCGGATGAGCCAATAGAGAGCTTCGACCTGATTACATTGAGTGTAAAATCACATCTGCATCTTCTATACTAACGGAGATATGCGAGTTTGAAATTTTATATAATGTTTTTGTAAAACGTGATTCCAAGGATGTATTACATTGTTTCAACAATGAAAGTGGTTATTTCAAATATCCACTACAACGATTACAATCATGCACAAATAGATTGTTTACTTTATTGTTATGATAGTTTCCATGGTAACTAAGCATGAATATTACACATGGGTAAAATTTTTCCGGATGAGCCAATAGAGAGCTTCGACATGATTACATTGAGGGTAAAATCACTTCTGTATCTTCTATAGTTACGGAGATATGCGAGTTTGAAATTTTATATAATGTTTTTTTTAAAACGTGATTCCAAGGATGTATTACATTGTTTCAACAATGAAAGTGGTTATTTCAAATCTCCACTACAACGACTACAATCATGCACAAATAGATTGTTTACTTTATTGTTATGATAGTTTCCATGGTAACTAAGCATGAATATTACACATGGGTAAAATTTTTCCGGATGAGCCAATAGAGAGCTTCGACATGATTACATTGAGGGTAAAATCACTTCTGTATCTTCTATAGTTACGGAGATATGCGAGTTTGAAATTTTATATAATGTTTTTTAAAACGTGATTCCAAGGATGTATTACATTGTTTCAACAATGAAAGTGGTTATTTCAAATCTCCACGACAACGACTACAATCATGCACAAATAGATTGTTTAGTTTATTGTTATGATAGTTTCCATGGTAACTAAGCATGAATATTACACATGGGTAAAATTTTTCCGGATGAGCCAATAGAGAGCTTCGACCTGATTCCTTTGAGTGTAAAATCACTTCTGTATCTTCTATAGTAACGGAGATATGCGAGTTTGAAATTTTATATAATGTTTTTGTAAAACGTGATTCCAAGGATGTATTACATTGTTTCAACAATGAAAGTGGTTATTTCAAATCTCCACTACAACAACTACAATCATGCACAAATAGATTGTTTACTTTATTGTTATGATAGTTTCCATGGTAACTAAGCATGAATATTACACATGGGAAAATTTTTTCCGGATGAGCCAATAGAGAGCTTCGACCTGATTCCATTGAGTGTAAAATCACTTCTGTATCTTCTATAGTAACGGAGATATGCGAATTTGAAATTTTATATAATGTTTTTTAAAACGTGATTCCAAGGATGTATTACATTGTTTCAACAATGAAGGTGGTTATTTCAAATATCCACTACAACGACTGCAATCATGCACAAATAGATTGTTTAATTTATTGTTATGATAGTTTCCATGGTAACTAAGCATGAATATTACACATGGGTAAAATTTTTCCGGATGAGCCAATAGAGAGCTTCGACATGATTACATTGAGTGTAAAATCACTTCTGTATCTTCTATAGTTACGGAGATATGCGAGTTTGAAATTTTATATAATGTTTTTGTAAAACGTGATTCCAAGGATGTATTACATTGTTTCAACAATGAAAGTGGTTATTTCAAATATCCACTACAACGATTACAATCATGCACAAATAGATTGTTTACTTTATTGTTATGATAGTTTCCATGGTAACTAAGCATGAATATTACACATGGGTAAAATTTTTCCGGATGAGCCAATAGAGAGCTTCGACATGATTACATTGAGGGTAAAATCACTTCTGTATCTTCTATAGTTACGGAGATATGCGAGTTTGAAATTTTATATAATGTTTTTTTAAAACGTGATTCCAAGGATGTATTACATTGTTTCAGCAATGAAAGTGGTTATTTCAAATCTCCACGACAACGACTACAATCATGCACAAATAGATTGTTTACTTTATTGTTATGATAGTTTCCATGGTAACTAAGCATGAATATTACACATGGGAAAATTTTTTTCGGATGAGCCAATAGAGAGCTTCGACCTGATTCCATTGAGTGTAAAATCACATCTGCATCTTCTATAGTAACGGAGATATCCGAGTTTGAAATTTTATATAATGTTTTTGTAAAACGTCATTCCAAGGAAGTATTACATTGTTTCAACAATGAAAGTGGTTATTTCAAATATCCACTACAACGATTACAATCATGCACAAATAGATTGTTTACTTTATTGTTATGATAGTTTCCATGGTAACTAAGCATGAATATTACACATGGGTAAAATTTTTCCGGATGAGCCAATAGAGAGCTTCGACATGATTACATTGAGGGTAAAATCACTTCTGTATCTTCTATACTAACGGAGATATGCGAGTTTGAAATTTTATATAATGTTTTTTTAAAACGTGATTCCAAGGATGTATTACATTGTTTCAACAATGAAAGTGGTTATTTCAAATCTCCACGACAACGACTACAATCATGCACAAATACATTGTTTACTTTATTGTTATGATAGTTTCCTTGGTAACTAAGCTTGAATATTAATCATGGGAAAATTTTTTCCGGATGAGCCAATAGAGAGCTTCGACCTGATTACATTGAGTGTAAAATCACATCTGCATCTTCTATACTAACGGAGATATGCGAGTTTGAAATTTCATATAATGTATTCGTAAAACGTGATTCCAAGGATGTATTACATTGTTTCAACAATGAAAGTGGTTTTTTCAAATCTCCACTACATCGACTACAATCATGCACAAATAGATTGTTTACTTTATTGTTATGATAGTTTCCATGGTAACTAAGCATGAATATTACACATGGGAAAATTTTTTCCGGATGAGCCAATAGAGAGCTTCGACCTGATTCCATTGAGTGTAAAATCACTTCTGTATCTTCTATAGTAACGGAGATATGCGAATTTGAAATTTTATATAATGTTTTTTAAAACGTGATTCCAAGGATGTATTACATTGTTTCAACAATGAAAGTGGTTATTTCAAATCTCCACGACAACGACTACAATCATGCACAAATAGATTGTTTACTTTATTGTTATGATAGTTTCCATGGTAACTAAGCATGAATATTACACATGGGAAAATTTTTTCCGGATGAGCCAATAGAGAGCTTCGACCTTATTCCATTGAGTGTAAAATCACTTCTGTATCTTCTATAGTAACGGAGATATGCGAATTTGAAATTTTATATAATGTTTTTTAAAACGTGATTCCAAGGATGTATTACATTGTTTCAACAATGAAGGTGGTTATTTCAAATATCCACTACAACGACTGCAATCATGCACAAATAGATTGTTTAATTTATTGTTATGATAGTTTCCATGGTAACTAAGCATGAATATTACACATGGGTAAAATTTTTCCGGATGAGCCAATAGAGAGCTTCGACATGATTACATTGAGTGTAAAATCACTTCTGTATCTTCTATAGTTACGGAGATATGCGAGTTTGAAATTTTATATAATGTTTTTGTAAAACGTGATTCCAAGGATGTATTACATTGTTTCAACAATGAAAGTGGTTATTTCAAATATCCACTACAACGATTACAATCATGCACAAATAGATTGTTTACTTTATTGTTATGATAGTTTCCATGGTAACTAAGCATGAATATTACACATGGGTAAAATTTTTCCGGATGAGCCAATAGAGAGCTTCGACATGATTACATTGAGGGTAAAATCACTTCTGTATCTTCTATAGTTACGGAGATATGCGAGTTTGAAATTTTATATAATGTTTTTTTAAAACGTGATTCCAAGGATGTATTACATTGTTTCAGCAATGAAAGTGGTTATTTCAAATCTCCACGACAACGACTACAATCATGCACAAATAGATTGTTTAGTTTATTGTTATGATAGTTTCCATGGTAACTAAGCATGAATATTACACATGGGAAAATTTTTTCCGGATGAGCCAATAGAGAGCTTCGACCTGATTCCATTGAGTGTAAAATCACTTCTGTATCTTCTATAGTAACGGAGATATGCGAATTTGAAATTTTATATAATGTTTTTTAAAACGTGATTCCAAGGATGTATTACATTGTTTCAACAATGAAGGTGGTTATTTCAAATATCCACTACAACGACTGCAATCATGCACAAATAGATTGTTTAATTTATTGTTATGATAGTTTCCATGGTAACTAAGCATGAATATTACACATGGGTAAAATTTTTCCGGATGAGCCAATAGAGAGCTTCGACATGATTACATTGAGTGTAAAATCACTTCTGTATCTTCTATACTAACGGAGATATGCGAGTTTGAAATTTCATATAATGTATTCGTAAAACGTGATTCCAAGGATGTATTACATTGTTTCAACAATGAAAGTGGTTTTTTCAAATCTCCACTACAACGACTACAATCATGCACAAATAGATTGTTTACTTTATTGTTATGATAGTTTCCATGGTAACTAAGCATGAATATTACACATGGGAAAATTTTTTCCGGATGAGCCAATAGAGAGCTTCGACCTGATTCCATTGAGTGTAAAATCACTTCTGTATCTTCTATAGTAACGGAGATATGCGAATTTGAAATTTTATATAATGTTTTTTAAAACGTGATTCCAAGGATGTATTACATTGTTTCAACAATGAAAGTGGTTATTTCAAATCTCCACGACAACGACTACAATCATGCACAAATAGATTGTTTAGTTTATTGTTATGATAGTTTCCATGGTAACTAAGCATGAATATTACACATGGGTAAAATTTTTCCGGATGAGCCAATAGAGAGCTTCGACCTGATTCCTTTGAGTGTAAAATCACTTCTGTATCTTCTATAGTAACGGAGATATGCGAGTTTGAAATTTTATATAATGTTTTTGTAAAACGTGATTCCAAGGATGTATTACATTGTTTCAACAATGAAAGTGGTTATTTCAAATCTCCACGACAACGACTACAATCATGCACAAATAGATTGTTTACTTTATTGTTATGATAGTTTCCTTGGTAACTAAGCTTGAATATTAATCATGGGAAAATTTTTTCCGGATGAGCCAATAGAGAGCTTCGACCTGATTACATTGAGTGTAAAATCACATCTGCATCTTCTATACTAACGGAGATATGCGAGTTTGAAATTTTATATAATGTTTTTGTAAAACGTGATTCCAAGGATGTATTACATTGTTTCAACAATGAAAGTGGTTATTTCAAATATCCACTACAACGATTACAATCATGCACAAATAGATTGTTTACTTTATTGTTATGATAGTTTCCATGGTAACTAAGCATGAATATTACACATGGGTAAAATTTTTCCGGATGAGCCAATAGAGAGCTTCGACATGATTACATTGAGGGTAAAATCACTTCTGTATCTTCTATAGTTACGGAGATATGCGAGTTTGAAATTTTATATAATGTTTTTTTAAAACGTGATTCCAAGGATGTATTACATTGTTTCAACAATGAAAGTGGTTATTTCAAATCTCCACTACAACGACTACAATCATGCACAAATAGATTGTTTACTTTATTGTTATGATAGTTTCCATGGTAACTAAGCATGAATATTACACATGGGTAAAATTTTTCCGGATGAGCCAATAGAGAGCTTCGACATGATTACATTGAGGGTAAAATCACTTCTGTATCTTCTATAGTTACGGAGATATGCGAGTTTGAAATTTTATATAATGTTTTTTAAAACGTGATTCCAAGGATGTATTACATTGTTTCAACAATGAAAGTGGTTATTTCAAATCTCCACGACAACGACTACAATCATGCACAAATAGATTGTTTAGTTTATTGTTATGATAGTTTCCATGGTAACTAAGCATGAATATTACACATGGGTAAAATTTTTCCGGATGAGCCAATAGAGAGCTTCGACCTGATTCCATTGAGTGTAAAATCACTTCTGTATCTTCTATAGTAACGGAGATATGCGAATTTGAAATTTTATATAATGTTTTTTAAAACGTGATTCCAAGGATGTATTACATTGTTTCAACAATGAAAGTGGTTATTTCAAATCTCCACGACAACGACTACAATCATGCACAAATAGATTGTTTACTTTATTGTTATGATAGTTTCCATGGTAACTAAGCATGAATATTACACATGGGAAAATTTTTTCCGGATGAGCCAATAGAGAGCTTCGACCTGATTCCATTGAGTGTAAAATCACTTCTGTATCTTCTATAGTAACGGAGATATGCGAATTTGAAATTTTATATAATGTTTTTTAAAACGTGATTCCAAGGATGTATTACATTGTTTCAACAATGAAGGTGGTTATTTCAAATATCCACTACAACGACTGCAATCATGCACAAATAGATTGTTTAATTTATTGTTATGATAGTTTCCATGGTAACTAAGCATGAATATTACACATGGGTAAAATTTTTCCGGATGAGCCAATAGAGAGCTTCGACATGATTACATTGATGGTAAAATCACTTCTGTATCTTCTATAGTTACGGAGATATGCGAGTTTGAAATTTTATATAATGTTTTTTTAAAACGTGATTCCAAGGATGTATTACATTGTTTCAGCAATGAAAGTGGTTATTTCAAATCTCCACGACAACGACTACAATCATGCACAAATAGATTGTTTAGTTTATTGTTATGATAGTTTCCATGGTAACTAAGCATGAATATTACACATGGGAAAATTTTTTCCGGATGAGCCAATAGAGAGCTTCGACCTGATTCCATTGAGTGTAAAATCACTTCTGTATCTTCTATAGTAACGGAGATATGCGAATTTGAAATTTTATATAATGTTTTTTAAAACGTGATTCCAAGGATGTATTACATTGTTTCAACAATGAAGGTGGTTATTTCAAATATCCACTACAACGACTGCAATCATGCACAAATAGATTGTTTAATTTATTGTTATGATAGTTTCCATGGTAACTAAGCATGAATATTACACATGGGTAAAATTTTTCCGGATGAGCCAATAGAGAGCTTCGACATGATTACATTGAGTGTAAAATCACTTCTGTATCTTCTATACTAACGGAGATATGCGAGTTTGAAATTTCATATAATGTATTCGTAAAACGTGATTCCAAGGATGTATTACATTGTTTCAACAATGAAAGTGGTTTTTTCAAATCTCCACTACAACGACTACAATCATGCACAAATAGATTGTTTACTTTATTGTTATGATAGTTTCCATGGTAACTAAGCATGAATATTACACATGGGAAAATTTTTTCCGGATGAGCCAATAGAGAGCTTCGACCTGATTCCATTGAGTGTAAAATCACTTCTGTATCTTCTATAGTAACGGAGATATGCGAATTTGAAATTTTATATAATGTTTTTTAAAACGTGATTCCAAGGATGTATTACATTGTTTCAACAATGAAAGTGGTTATTTCAAATCTCCACGACAACGACTACAATCATGCACAAATAGATTGTTTAGTTTATTGTTATGATAGTTTCCATGGTAACTAAGCATGAATATTACACATGGGTAAAATTTTTCCGGATGAGCCAATAGAGAGCTTCGACCTGATTCCTTTGAGTGTAAAATCACTTCTGTATCTTCTATAGTAACGGAGATATGCGAGTTTGAAATTTTATATAATGTTTTTGTAAAACGTGATTCCAAGGATGTATTACATTGTTTCAACAATGAAAGTGGTTATTTCAAATCTCCACGACAACGACTACAATCATGCACAAATAGATTGTTTACTTTATTGTTATGATAGTTTCCTTGGTAACTAAGCTTGAATATTAATCATGGGAAAATTTTTTCCGGATGAGCCAATAGAGAGCTTCGACCTGATTACATTGAGTGTAAAATCACATCTGCATCTTCTATACTAACGGAGATATGCGAGTTTGAAATTTTATATAATGTTTTTGTAAAACGTGATTCCAAGGATGTATTACATTGTTTCAACAATGAAAGTGGTTATTTCAAATATCCACTACAACGATTACAATCATGCACAAATAGATTGTTTAATTTATTGTTATGATAGTTTCCATGGTAACTAAGCATGAATATTACACATGGGTAAAATTTTTCCGGATGAGCCAATAGAGAGCTTCGACATGATTACATTGAGGGTAAAATCACTTCTGTATCTTCTATAGTTACGGAGATATGCGAGTTTGAAATTTTATATAATGTTTTTTTAAAACGTGATTCCAAGGATGTATTACATTGTTTCAACAATGAAAGTGGTTATTTCAAATCTCCACTACAACGACTACAATCATGCACAAATAGATTGTTTACTTTATTGTTATGATAGTTTCCATGGTAACTAAGCATGAATATTACACATGGGTAAAATTTTTCCGGATGAGCCAATAGAGAGCTTCGACATGATTACATTGAGGGTAAAATCACTTCTGTATCTTCTATAGTTACGGAGATATGCGAGTTTGAAATTTTATATAATGTTTTTTAAAACGTGATTCCAAGGATGTATTACATTGTTTCAACAATGAAAGTGGTTATTTCAAATCTCCACGACAACGACTACAATCATGCACAAATAGATTGTTTAGTTTATTGTTATGATAGTTTCCATGGTAACTAAGCATGAATATTACACATGGGTAAAATTTTTCCGGATGAGCCAATAGAGAGCTTCGACCTGATTCCATTGAGTGTAAAATCACTTCTGTATCTTCTATAGTAACGGAGATATGCGAATTTGAAATTTTATATAATGTTTTTTAAAACGTGATTCCAAGGATGTATTACATTGTTTCAACAATGAAAGTGGTTATTTCAAATCTCCACGACAACGACTACAATCATGCACAAATAGATTGTTTACTTTATTGTTATGATAGTTTCCATGGTAACTAAGCATGAATATTACACATGGGAAAATTTTTTCCGGATGAGCCAATAGAGAGCTTCGACCTGATTCCATTGAGTGTAAAATCACTTCTGTATCTTCTATAGTAACGGAGATATGCGAATTTGAAATTTTATATAATGTTTTTTAAAACGTGATTCCAAGGATGTATTACATTGTTTCAACAATGAAGGTGGTTATTTCAAATATCCACTACAACGACTGCAATCATGCACAAATAGATTGTTTAATTTATTGTTATGATAGTTTCCATGGTAACTAAGCATGAATATTACACATGGGTAAAATTTTTCCGGATGAGCCAATAGAGAGCTTCGACATGATTACATTGAGTGTAAAATCACTTCTGTATCTTCTATAGTTACGGAGATATGCGAGTTTGAAATTTTATATAATGTTTTTGTAAAACGTGATTCCAAGGATGTATTACATTGTTTCAACAATGAAAGTGGTTATTTCAAATATCCACTACAACGATTACAATCATGCACAAATAGATTGTTTACTTTATTGTTATGATAGTTTCCATGGTAACTAAGCATGAATATTACACATGGGTAAAATTTTTCCGGATGAGCCAATAGAGAGCTTCGACATGATTACATTGATGGTAAAATCACTTCTGTATCTTCTATAGTTACGGAGATATGCGAGTTTGAAATTTTATATAATGTTTTTTTAAAACGTGATTCCAAGGATGTATTACATTGTTTCAGCAATGAAAGTGGTTATTTCAAATCTCCACGACAACGACTACAATCATGCACAAATAGATTGTTTAGTTTATTGTTATGATAGTTTCCATGGTAACTAAGCATGAATATTACACATGGGAAAATTTTTTCCGGATGAGCCAATAGAGAGCTTCGACCTGATTCCATTGAGTGTAAAATCACTTCTGTATCTTCTATAGTAACGGAGATATGCGAATTTGAAATTTTATATAATGTTTTTTAAAACGTGATTCCAAGGATGTATTACATTGTTTCAACAATGAAGGTGGTTATTTCAAATATCCACTACAACGACTGCAATCATGCACAAATAGATTGTTTAATTTATTGTTATGATAGTTTCCATGGTAACTAAGCATGAATATTACACATGGGTAAAATTTTTCCGGATGAGCCAATAGAGAGCTTCGACATGATTACATTGAGTGTAAAATCACTTCTGTATCTTCTATACTAACGGAGATATGCGAGTTTGAAATTTCATATAATGTATTCGTAAAACGTGATTCCAAGGATGTATTACATTGTTTCAACAATGAAAGTGGTTTTTTCAAATCTCCACTACAACGACTACAATCATGCACAAATAGATTGTTTACTTTATTGTTATGATAGTTTCCATGGTAACTAAGCATGAATATTACACATGGGAAAATTTTTTCCGGATGAGCCAATAGAGAGCTTCGACCTGATTCCATTGAGTGTAAAATCACTTCTGTATCTTCTATAGTAACGGAGATATGCGAATTTGAAATTTTATATAATGTTTTTTAAAACGTGATTCCAAGGATGTATTACATTGTTTCAACAATGAAAGTGGTTATTTCAAATCTCCACGACAACGACTACAATCATGCACAAATAGATTGTTTAGTTTATTGTTATGATAGTTTCCATGGTAACTAAGCATGAATATTACACATGGGTAAAATTTTTCCGGATGAGCCAATAGAGAGCTTCGACCTGATTCCTTTGAGTGTAAAATCACTTCTGTATCTTCTATAGTAACGGAGATATGCGAGTTTGAAATTTTATATAATGTTTTTGTAAAACGTGATTCCAAGGATGTATTACATTGTTTCAACAATGAAAGTGGTTATTTCAAATCTCCACGACAACGACTACAATCATGCACAAATAGATTGTTTACTTTATTGTTATGATAGTTTCCTTGGTAACTAAGCTTGAATATTAATCATGGGAAAATTTTTTCCGGATGAGCCAATAGAGAGCTTCGACCTGATTACATTGAGTGTAAAATCACATCTGCATCTTCTATACTAACGGAGATATGCGAGTTTGAAATTTTATATAATGTTTTTGTAAAACGTGATTCCAAGGATGTATTACATTGTTTCAACAATGAAAGTGGTTATTTCAAATATCCACTACAACGATTACAATCATGCACAAATAGATTGTTTAATTTATTGTTATGATAGTTTCCATGGTAACTAAGCATGAATATTACACATGGGTAAAATTTTTCCGGATGAGCCAATAGAGAGCTTCGACATGATTACATTGAGGGTAAAATCACTTCTGTATCTTCTATAGTTACGGAGATATGCGAGTTTGAAATTTTATATAATGTTTTTTTAAAACGTGATTCCAAGGATGTATTACATTGTTTCAACAATGAAAGTGGTTATTTCAAATCTCCACTACAACGACTACAATCATGCACAAATAGATTGTTTACTTTATTGTTATGATAGTTTCCATGGTAACTAAGCATGAATATTACACATGGGTAAAATTTTTCCGGATGAGCCAATAGAGAGCTTCGACATGATTACATTGAGGGTAAAATCACTTCTGTATCTTCTATAGTTACGGAGATATGCGAGTTTGAAATTTTATATAATGTTTTTTAAAACGTGATTCCAAGGATGTATTACATTGTTTCAACAATGAAAGTGGTTATTTCAAATCTCCACGACAACGACTACAATCATGCACAAATAGATTGTTTAGTTTATTGTTATGATAGTTTCCATGGTAACTAAGCATGAATATTACACATGGGTAAAATTTTTCCGGATGAGCCAATAGAGAGCTTCGACCTGATTCCATTGAGTGTAAAATCACTTCTGTATCTTCTATAGTAACGGAGATATGCGAATTTGAAATTTTATATAATGTTTTTTAAAACGTGATTCCAAGGATGTATTACATTGTTTCAACAATGAAGGTGGTTATTTCAAATATCCACTACAACGACTGCAATCATGCACAAATAGATTGTTTAATTTATTGTTATGATAGTTTCCATGGTAACTAAGCATGAATATTACACATGGGTAAAATTTTTCCGGATGAGCCAATAGAGAGCTTCGACATGATTACATTGAGTGTAAAATCACTTCTGTATCTTCTATAGTTACGGAGATATGCGAGTTTGAAATTTTATATAATGTTTTTGTAAAACGTGATTCCAAGGATGTATTACATTGTTTCAACAATGAAAGTGGTTATTTCAAATATCCACTACAACGATTACAATCATGCACAAATAGATTGTTTACTTTATTGTTATGATAGTTTCCATGGTAACTAAGCATGAATATTACACATGGGTAAAATTTTTCCGGATGAGCCAATAGAGAGCTTCGACATGATTACATTGAGGGTAAAATCACTTCTGTATCTTCTATAGTTACGGAGATATGCGAGTTTGAAATTTTATATAATGTTTTTTTAAAACGTGATTCCAAGGATGTATTACATTGTTTCAGCAATGAAAGTGGTTATTTCAAATCTCCACGACAACGACTACAATCATGCACAAATAGATTGTTTACTTTATTGTTATGATAGTTTCCATGGTAACTAAGCATGAATATTACACATGGGAAATTTTTTTTCGGATGAGCCAATAGAGAGCTTCGACCTGATTCCATTGAGTGTAAAATCACATCTGCATCTTCTATAGTAACGGAGATATCCGAGTTTGAAATTTTATATAATGTTTTTGTAAAACGTCATTCCAAGGATGTATTACATTGTTTCAACAATGAAAGTGGTTATTTCAAATATCCACTACAACGATTACAATCATGCACAAATAGATTGTTTACTTTATTGTTATGATAGTTTCCATGGTAACTAAGCATGAATATTACACATGGGTAAAATTTTTCCGGATGAGCCAATAGAGAGCTTCGACATGATTACATTGAGGGTAAAATCACTTCTGTATCTTCTATACTAACGGAGATATGCGAGTTTGAAATTTTATATAATGTTTTTTTAAAACGTGATTCCAAGGATGTATTACATTGTTTCAACAATGAAAGTGGTTATTTCAAATCTCCACGACAACGACTACAATCATGCACAAATACATTGTTTACTTTATTGTTATGATAGTTTCCTTGGTAACTAAGCTTGAATATTAATCATGGGAAAATTTTTTCCGGATGAGCCAATAGAGAGCTTCGACCTGATTACATTGAGTGTAAAATCACATCTGCATCTTCTATACTAACGGAGATATGCGAGTTTGAAATTTCATATAATGTATTCGTAAAACGTGATTCCAAGGATGTATTACATTGTTTCAACAATGAAAGTGGTTTTTTCAAATCTCCACTACAACGACTACAATCATGCACAAATAGATTGTTTACTTTATTGTTATGATAGTTTCCATGGTAACTAAGCATGAATATTACACATGGGAAAATTTTTTCCGGATGAGCCAATAGAGAGCTTCGACCTGATTCCATTGAGTGTAAAATCACTTCTGTATCTTCTATAGTAACGGAGATATGCGAATTTGAAATTTTATATAATGTTTTTTAAAACGTGATTCCAAGGATGTATTACATTGTTTCAACAATGAAAGTGGTTATTTCAAATCTCCACGACAACGACTACAATCATGCACAAATAGATTGTTTAGTTTATTGTTATGATAGTTTCCATGGTAACTAAGCATGAATATTACACATGGGTAAAATTTTTCCGGATGAGCCAATAGAGAGCTTCGACCTGATTCCTTTGAGTGTAAAATCACTTCTGTATCTTCTATAGTAACGGAGATATGCGAGTTTGAAATTTTATATAATGTTTTTGTAAAACGTGATTCCAAGGATGTATTACATTGTTTCAACAATGAAAGTGGTTATTTCAAATCTCCACTACAACAACTACAATCATGCACAAATAGATTGTTTACTTTATTGTTATGATAGTTTCCATGGTAACTAAGCATGAATATTACACATGGGAAAATTTTTCCGGATGAGCCAATAGAGAGCTTCGACATGATTACATTGAGTGTAAAATCACTTCTGTATCTTCTATAGTTACGGAGATATGCGAATTTGAAATTTTATATAATGTTTTTGTAAAACGTGATTCCAAGGATGTATTACATTGTTTCAACAATGAAAGTGGTTATTTCAAATATCCACTACAACGATTACAATCATGCACAAATAGATTGTTTACTTTATTGTTATGATAGTTTCCATGGTAACTAAGCATGAATATTACACATGGGTAAAATTTTTCCGGATGAGCCAATAGAGAGCTTCGACATGATTACATTGAGGGTAAAATCACTTCTGTATCTTCTATAGTTACGGAGATATGCGAGTTTGAAATTTTATATAATGTTTTTTTAAAACGTGATTCCAAGGATGTATTACATTGTTTCAGCAATGAAAGTGGTTATTTCAAATCTCCACGACAACGACTACAATCATGCACAAATAGATTGTTTAGTTTATTGTTATGATAGTTTCCATGGTAACTAAGCATGAATATTACACATGGGTAAAATTTTTCCGGATGAGCCAATAGAGAGCTTCGACCTGATTCCTTTGAGTGTAAAATCACTTCTGTATCTTCTATAGTAACGGAGATATGCGAGTTTGAAATTTTATATAATGTTTTTGTAAAACGTGATTCCAAGGATGTATTACATTGTTTCAACAATGAAAGTGGTTATTTCAAATCTCCACGACAACGACTACAATCATGCACAAATAGATTGTTTACTTTATTGTTATGATAGTTTCCTTGGTAACTAAGCTTGAATATTAATCATGGGAAAATTTTTTCCGGATGAGCCAATAGAGAGCTTCGACCTGATTACATTGAGTGTAAAATCACATCTGCATCTTCTATACTAACGGAGATATGCGAGTTTGAAATTTTATATAATGTTTTTGTAAAACGTGATTCCAAGGATGTATTACATTGTTTCAACAATGAAAGTGGTTATTTCAAATATCCACTACAACGATTACAATCATGCACAAATAGATTGTTTACTTTATTGTTATGATAGTTTCCATGGTAACTAAGCATGAATATTACACATGGGTAAAATTTTTCCGGATGAGCCAATAGAGAGCTTCGACATGATTACATTGAGGGTAAAATCACTTCTGTATCTTCTATACTAACGGAGATATGCGAGTTTGAAATTTTATATAATGTTTTTTTAAAACGTGATTCCAAGGATGTATTACATTGTTTCAACAATGAAAGTGGTTATTTCAAATCTCCACGACAACGACTACAATCATGCACAAATACATTGTTTACTTTATTGTTATGATAGTTTCCTTGGTAACTAAGCTTGAATATTAATCATGGGAAAATTTTTTCCGGATGAGCCAATAGAGAGCTTCGACCTGATTACATTGAGTGTAAAATCACATCTGCATCTTCTATACTAACGGAGATATGCGAGTTTGAAATTTCATATAATGTATTCGTAAAACGTGATTCCAAGGATGTATTACATTGTTTCAACAATGAAAGTGGTTTTTTCAAATCTCCACTACAACGACTACAATCATGCACAAATAGATTGTTTACTTTATTGTTATGATAGTTTCCATGGTAACTAAGCATGAATATTACACATGGGAAAATTTTTTCCGGATGAGCCAATAGAGAGCTTCGACCTGATTCCATTGAGTGTAAAATCACTTCTGTATCTTCTATAGTAACGGAGATATGCGAATTTGAAATTTTATATAATGTTTTTTAAAACGTGATTCCAAGGATGTATTACATTGTTTCAACAATGAAGGTGGTTATTTCAAATATCCACTACAACGACTGCAATCATGCACAAATAGATTGTTTAATTTATTGTTATGATAGTTTCCATGGTAACTAAGCATGAATATTACACATGGGTAAAATTTTTCCGGATGAGCCAATAGAGAGCTTCGACATGATTACATTGAGTGTAAAATCACTTCTGTATCTTCTATAGTTACGGAGATATGCGAATTTGAAATTTTATATAATGTTTTTGTAAAACGTGATTCCAAGGATGTATTACATTGTTTCAACAATGAAAGTGGTTATTTCAAATATCCACTACAACGATTACAATCATGCACAAATAGATTGTTTACTTTATTGTTATGATAGTTTCCATGGTAACTAAGCATGAATATTACACATGGGTAAAATTTTTCCGGATGAGCCAATAGAGAGCTTCGACATGATTACATTGAGGGTAAAATCACTTCTGTATCTTCTATAGTTACGGAGATATGCGAGTTTGAAATTTTATATAATGTTTTTTTAAAACGTGATTCCAAGGATGTATTACATTGTTTCAGCAATGAAAGTGGTTATTTCAAATCTCCACGACAACGACTACAATCATGCACAAATAGATTGCTTACTTTATTGTTATGATAGTTTCCTTGGTAACTAAGCTTGAATATTAATCATGGGAAAATTTTTTCCGGATGAGCCAATAGAGAGCTTCGACCTGATTACATTGAGTGTAAAATCACATCTGCATCTTCTATACTAACGGAGATATGCGAGTTTGAAATTTTATATAATGTTTTTGTAAAACGTGATTCCAAGGATGTATTACATTGTTTCAACAATGAAAGTGGTTATTTCAAATATCCACTACAACGATTACAATCATGCACAAATAGATTGTTTACTTTATTGTTATGATAGTTTCCATGGTAACTAAGCATGAATATTACACATGGGTAAAATTTTTCCGGATGAGCCAATAGAGAGCTTCGACATGATTACATTGAGGGTAAAATCACTTCGGTATCTTCTATAGTTACGGAGATATGCGAGTTTGAAATTTTATATAATGTTTTTTTAAAACGTGATTCCAAGGATGTATTACATTGTTTCAACAATGAAAGTGGTTATTTCAAATCTCCACTACAACGACTACAATCATGCACAAATAGATTGTTTACTTTATTGTTATGATAGTTTCCATGGTAACTAAGCATGAATATTACACATGGGTAAAATTTTTCCGGATGAGCCAATAGAGAGCTTCGACATGATTACATTGAGGGTAAAATCACTTCTGTATCTTCTATAGTTACGGAGATATGCGAGTTTGAAATTTTATATAATGTTTTTTAAAACGTGATTCCAAGGATGTATTACATTGTTTCAACAATGAAAGTGGTTATTTCAAATCTCCACGACAACGACTACAATCATGCACAAATAGATTGTTTAGTTTATTGTTATGATAGTTTCCATGGTAACTAAGCATGAATATTACACATGGGTAAAATTTTTCCGGATGAGCCAATAGAGAGCTTCGACCTGATTCCTTTGAGTGTAAAATCACTTCTGTATCTTCTATAGTAACGGAGATATGCGAGTTTGAAATTTTATATAATGTTTTTGTAAAACGTGATTCCAAGGATGTATTACATTGTTTCAACAATGAAAGTGGTTATTTCAAATCTCCACTACAACAACTACAATCATGCACAAATAGATTGTTTACTTTATTGTTATGATAGTTTCCATGGTAACTAAGCATGAATATTACACATGGGAAAATTTTTTCCGGATGAGCCAATAGAGAGCTTCGACCTGATTCCATTGAGTGTAAAATCACTTCTGTATCTTCTATAGTAACGGAGATATGCGAATTTGAAATTTTATATAATGTTTTTTAAAACGTGATTCCAAGGATGTATTACATTGTTTCAACAATGAAGGTGGTTATTTCAAATATCCACTACAACGACTGCAATCATGCACAAATAGATTGTTTAATTTATTGTTATGATAGTTTCCATGGTAACTAAGCATGAATATTACACATGGGTAAAATTTTTCCGGATGAGCCAATAGAGAGCTTCGACATGATTACATTGAGTGTAAAATCACTTCTGTATCTTCTATAGTTACGGAGATATGCGAGTTTGAAATTTTATATAATGTTTTTGTAAAACGTGATTCCAAGGATGTATTACATTGTTTCAACAATGAAAGTGGTTATTTCAAATATCCACTACAACGATTACAATCATGCACAAATAGATTGTTTACTTTATTGTTATGATAGTTTCCATGGTAACTAAGCATGAATATTACACATGGGTAAAATTTTTCCGGATGAGCCAATAGAGAGCTTCGACATGATTACATTGAGGGTAAAATCACTTCTGTATCTTCTATAGTTACGGAGATATGCGAGTTTGAAATTTTATATAATGTTTTTTTAAAACGTGATTCCAAGGATGTATTACATTGTTTCAGCAATGAAAGTGGTTATTTCAAATCTCCACGACAACGACTACAATCATGCACAAATAGATTGTTTACTTTATTGTTATGATAGTTTCCATGGTAACTAAGCATGAATATTACACATGGGAAAATTTTTTTCGGATGAGCCAATAGAGAGCTTCGACCTGATTCCATTGAGTGTAAAATCACATCTGCATCTTCTATAGTAACGGAGATATCCGAGTTTGAAATTTTATATAATGTTTTTGTAAAACGTCATTCCAAGGATGTATTACATTGTTTCAACAATGAAAGTGGTTATTTCAAATATCCACTACAACGATTACAATCATGCACAAATAGATTGTTTACTTTATTGTTATGATAGTTTCCATGGTAACTAAGCATGAATATTACACATGGGTAAAATTTTTCCGGATGAGCCAATAGAGAGCTTCGACATGATTACATTGAGGGTAAAATCACTTCTGTATCTTCTATAGTTACGGAGATATGCGAGTTTGAAATTTTATATAATGTTTTTTTAAAACGTGATTCCAAGGATGTATTACATTGTTTCAACAATGAAAGTGGTTATTTCAAATCTCCACTACAACGACTACAATCATGCACAAATAGATTGTTTACTTTATTGTTATGATAGTTTCCATGGTAACTAAGCATGAATATTACACATGGGTAAAATTTTTCCGGATGAGCCAATAGAGAGCTTCGACATGATTACATTGAGGGTAAAATCACTTCTGTATCTTCTATAGTTACGGAGATATGCGAGTTTGAAATTTTATATAATGTTTTTTAAAACGTGATTCCAAGGATGTATTACATTGTTTCAACAATGAAAGTGGTTATTTCAAATCTCCACGACAACGACTACAATCATGCACAAATAGATTGTTTAGTTTATTGTTATGATAGTTTCCATGGTAACTAAGCATGAATATTACACATGGGTAAAATTTTTCCGGATGAGCCAATAGAGAGCTTCGACCTGATTCCTTTGAGTGTAAAATCACTTCTGTATCTTCTATAGTAACGGAGATATGCGAGTTTGAAATTTTATATAATGTTTTTGTAAAACGTGATTCCAAGGATGTATTACATTGTTTCAACAATGAAAGTGGTTATTTCAAATCTCCACTACAACAACTACAATCATGCACAAATAGATTGTTTACTTTATTGTTATGATAGTTTCCATGGTAACTAAGCATGAATATTACACATGGGAAAATTTTTTCCGGATGAGCCAATAGAGAGCTTCGACCTGATTCCATTGAGTGTAAAATCACTTCTGTATCTTCTATAGTAACGGAGATATGCGAATTTGAAATTTTATATAATGTTTTTTAAAACGTGATTCCAAGGATGTATTACATTGTTTCAACAATGAAGGTGGTTATTTCAAATATCCACTACAACGACTGCAATCATGCACAAATAGATTGTTTAATTTATTGTTATGATAGTTTCCATGGTAACTAAGCATGAATATTACACATGGGTAAAATTTTTCCGGATGAGCCAATAGAGAGCTTCGACATGATTACATTGAGTGTAAAATCACTTCTGTATCTTCTATAGTTACGGAGATATGCGAGTTTGAAATTTTATATAATGTTTTTGTAAAACGTGATTCCAAGGATGTATTACATTGTTTCAACAATGAAAGTGGTTATTTCAAATATCCTCTACAACGATTACAATCATGCACAAATAGATTGTTTACTTTATTGTTATGATAGTTTCCATGGTAACTAAGCATGAATATTACACATGGGTAAAATTTTTCCGGATGAGCCAATAGAGAGCTTCGACATGATTACATTGAGGGTAAAATCACTTCTGTATCTTCTATAGTTACGGAGATATGCGAGTTTGAAATTTTATATAATGTTTTTTTAAAACGTGATTCCAAGGATGTATTACATTGTTTCAGCAATGAAAGTGGTTATTTCAAATCTCCACGACAACGACTACAATCATGCACAAATAGATTGTTTACTTTATTGTTATGATAGTTTCCATGGTAACTAAGCATGAATATTACACATGGGAAAATTTTTCCGGATGAGCCAATAGAGAGCTTCGACCTGATTCCATTGAGTGTAAAATCACATCTGCATCTTCTATAGTAACGGAGATATCCGAGTTTGAAATTTTATATAATGTTTTTGTAAAACGTCATTCCAAGGATGTATTACATTGTTTCAACAATGAAAGTGGTTATTTCAAATATCCACTACAACGATTACAATCATGCACAAATAGATTGTTTACTTTATTGTTATGATAGTTTCCATGGTAACTAAGCATGAATATTACACATGGGTAAAATTTTTCCGGATGAGCCAATAGAGAGCTTCGACATGATTACATTGAGGGTAAAATCACTTCTGTATCTTCTATAGTTACGGAGATATGCGAGTTTGAAATTTTATATAATGTTTTTTTAAAACGTGATTCCAAGGATGTATTACATTGTTTCAACAATGAAAGTGGTTATTTCAAATCTCCACTACAACGACTACAATCATGCACAAATAGATTGTTTACTTTATTGTTATGATAGTTTCCATGGTAACTAAGCATGAATATTACACATGGGTAAAATTTTTCCGGATGAGCCAATAGAGAGCTTCGACATGATTACATTGAGGGTAAAATCACTTCTGTATCTTCTATAGTTACGGAGATATGCGAGTTTGAAATTTTATATAATGTTTTTTAAAACGTGATTCCAAGGATGTATTACATTGTTTCAACAATGAAAGTGGTTATTTCAAATCTCCACGACAACGACTACAATCATGCACAAATAGATTGTTTAGTTTATTGTTATGATAGTTTCCATGGTAACTAAGCATGAATATTACACATGGGTAAAATTTTTCCGGATGAGCCAATAGAGAGCTTCGACCTGATTCCTTTGAGTGTAAAATCACTTCTGTATCTTCTATAGTAACGGAGATATGCGAGTTTGAAATTTTATATAATGTTTTTGTAAAACGTGATTCCAAGGATGTATTACATTGTTTCAACAATGAAAGTGGTTATTTCAAATCTCCACTACAACAACTACAATCATGCACAAATAGATTGTTTACTTTATTGTTATGATAGTTTCCATGGTAACTAAGCATGAATATTACACATGGGAAAATTTTTTCCGGATGAGCCAATAGAGAGCTTCGACCTGATTCCATTGAGTGTAAAATCACTTCTGTATCTTCTATAGTAACGGAGATATGCGAATTTGAAATTTTATATAATGTTTTTTAAAACGTGATTCCAAGGATGTATTACATTGTTTCAACAATGAAGGTGGTTATTTCAAATATCCACTACAACGACTGCAATCATGCACAAATAGATTGTTTAATTTATTGTTATGATAGTTTCCATGGTAACTAAGCATGAATATTACACATGGGTAAAATTTTTCCGGATGAGCCAATAGAGAGCTTCGACATGATTACATTGAGTGTAAAATCACTTCTGTATCTTCTATAGTTACGGAGATATGCGAGTTTGAAATTTTATATAATGTTTTTGTAAAACGTGATTCCAAGGATGTATTACATTGTTTCAACAATGAAAGTGGTTATTTCAAATATCCACTACAACGATTACAATCATGCACAAATAGATTGTTTACTTTATTGTTATGATAGTTTCCATGGTAACTAAGCATGAATATTACACATGGGTAAAATTTTTCCGGATGAGCCAATAGAGAGCTTCGACATGATTACATTGAGGGTAAAATCACTTCTGTATCTTCTATAGTTACGGAGATATGCGAGTTTGAAATTTTATATAATGTTTTTTTAAAACGTGATTCCAAGGATGTATTACATTGTTTCAGCAATGAAAGTGGTTATTTCAAATCTCCACGACAACGACTACAATCATGCACAAATAGATTGTTTACTTTATTGTTATGATAGTTTCCATGGTAACTAAGCATGAATATTACACATGGGAAAATTTTTTTCGGATGAGCCAATAGAGAGCTTCGACCTGATTCCATTGAGTGTAAAATCACATCTGCATCTTCTATAGTAACGGAGATATCCGAGTTTGAAATTTTATATAATGTTTTTGTAAAACGTCATTCCAAGGATGTATTACATTGTTTCAACAATGAAAGTGGTTATTTCAAATATCCACTACAACGATTACAATCATGCACAAATAGATTGTTTACTTTATTGTTATGATAGTTTCCATGGTAACTAAGCATGAATATTACACATGGGTAAAATTTTTCCGGATGAGCCAATAGAGAGCTTCGACATGATTACATTGAGGGTAAAATCACTTCTGTATCTTCTATAGTTACGGAGATATGCGAGTTTGAAATTTTATATAATGTTTTTTTAAAACGTGATTCCAAGGATGTATTACATTGTTTCAACAATGAAAGTGGTTATTTCAAATCTCCACTACAACGACTACAATCATGCACAAATAGATTGTTTACTTTATTGTTATGATAGTTTCCATGGTAACTAAGCATGAATATTACACATGGGTAAAATTTTTCCGGATGAGCCAATAGAGAGCTTCGACATGATTACATTGAGGGTAAAATCACTTCTGTATCTTCTATAGTTACGGAGATATGCGAGTTTGAAATTTTATATAATGTTTTTTAAAACGTGATTCCAAGGATGTATTACATTGTTTCAACAATGAAAGTGGTTATTTCAAATCTCCACGACAACGACTACAATCATGCACAAATAGATTGTTTAGTTTATTGTTATGATAGTTTCCATGGTAACTAAGCATGAATATTACACATGGGTAAAATTTTTCCGGATGAGCCAATAGAGAGCTTCGACCTGATTCCTTTGAGTGTAAAATCACTTCTGTATCTTCTATAGTAACGGAGATATGCGAGTTTGAAATTTTATATAATGTTTTTGTAAAACGTGATTCCAAGGATGTATTACATTGTTTCAACAATGAAAGTGGTTATTTCAAATCTCCACTACAACAACTACAATCATGCACAAATAGATTGTTTACTTTATTGTTATGATAGTTTCCATGGTAACTAAGCATGAATATTACACATGGGAAAATTTTTTCCGGATGAGCCAATAGAGAGCTTCGACCTGATTCCATTGAGTGTAAAATCACTTCTGTATCTTCTATAGTAACGGAGATATGCGAATTTGAAATTTTATATAATGTTTTTTAAAACGTGATTCCAAGGATGTATTACATTGTTTCAACAATGAAGGTGGTTATTTCAAATATCCACTACAACGACTGCAATCATGCACAAATAGATTGTTTAATTTATTGTTATGATAGTTTCCATGGTAACTAAGCATGAATATTACACATGGGTAAAATTTTTCCGGATGAGCCAATAGAGAGCTTCGACATGATTACATTGAGTGTAAAATCACTTCTGTATCTTCTATAGTTACGGAGATATGCGAATTTGAAATTTTATATAATGTTTTTGTAAAACGTGATTCCAAGGATGTATTACATTGTTTCAACAATGAAAGTGGTTATTTCAAATATCCACTACAACGATTACAATCATGCACAAATAGATTGTTTACTTTATTGTTATGATAGTTTCCATGGTAACTAAGCATGAATATTACACATGGGTAAAATTTTTCCGGATGAGCCAATAGAGAGCTTCGACATGATTACATTGAGGGTAAAATCACTTCTGTATCTTCTATAGTTACGGAGATATGCGAGTTTGAAATTTTATATAATGTTTTTTTAAAACGTGATTCCAAGGATGTATTACATTGTTTCAGCAATGAAAGTGGTTATTTCAAATCTCCACGACAACGACTACAATCATGCACAAATAGATTGTTTACTTTATTGTTATGATAGTTTCCTTGGTAACTAAGCTTGAATATTAATCATGGGAAAATTTTTTCCGGATGAGCCAATAGAGAGCTTCGACCTGATTACATTGAGTGTAAAATCACATCTGCATCTTCTATACTAACGGAGATATGCGAGTTTGAAATTTTATATAATGTTTTTGTAAAACGTGATTCCAAGGATGTATTACATTGTTTCAACAATGAAAGTGGTTATTTCAAATATCCACTACAACGATTACAATCATGCACAAATAGATTGTTTACTTTATTGTTATGATAGTTTCCATGGTAACTAAGCATGAATATTACACATGGGTAAAATTTTTCCGGATGAGCCAATAGAGAGCTTCGACATGATTACATTGAGGGTAAAATCACTTCTGTATCTTCTATAGTTACGGAGATATGCGAGTTTGAAATTTTATATAATGTTTTTTTAAAACGTGATTCCAAGGATGTATTACATTGTTTCAACAATGAAAGTGGTTATTTCAAATCTCCACTACAACGACTACAATCATGCACAAATAGATTGTTTACTTTATTGTTATGATAGTTTCCATGGTAACTAAGCATGAATATTACACATGGGTAAAATTTTTCCGGATGAGCCAATAGAGAGCTTCGACATGATTACATTGAGGGTAAAATCACTTCTGTATCTTCTATAGTTACGGAGATATGCGAGTTTGAAATTTTATATAATGTTTTTTAAAACGTGATTCCAAGGATGTATTACATTGTTTCAACAATGAAAGTGGTTATTTCAAATCTCCACGACAACGACTACAATCATGCACAAATAGATTGTTTAGTTTATTGTTATGATAGTTTCCATGGTAACTAAGCATGAATATTACACATGGGTAAAATTTTTCCGGATGAGCCAATAGAGAGCTTCGACCTGATTCCTTTGAGTGTAAAATCACTTCTGTATCTTCTATAGTAACGGAGATATGCGAGTTTGAAATTTTATATAATGTTTTTGTAAAACGTGATTCCAAGGATGTATTACATTGTTTCAACAATGAAAGTGGTTATTTCAAATCTCCACTACAACAACTACAATCATGCACAAATAGATTGTTTACTTTATTGTTATGATAGTTTCCATGGTAACTAAGCATGAATATTACACATGGGAAAATTTTTTCCGGATGAGCCAATAGAGAGCTTCGACCTGATTCCATTGAGTGTAAAATCACTTCTGTATCTTCTATAGTAACGGAGATATGCGAATTTGAAATTTTATATAATGTTTTTTAAAACGTGATTCCAAGGATGTATTACATTGTTTCAACAATGAAGGTGGTTATTTCAAATATCCACTACAACGACTGCAATCATGCACAAATAGATTGTTTAATTTATTGTTATGATAGTTTCCATGGTAACTAAGCATGAATATTACACATGGGTAAAATTTTTCCGGATGAGCCAATAGAGAGCTTCGACATGATTACATTGAGTGTAAAATCACTTCTGTATCTTCTATAGTTACGGAGATATGCGAGTTTGAAATTTTATATAATGTTTTTGTAAAACGTGATTCCAAGGATGTATTACATTGTTTCAACAATGAAAGTGGTTATTTCAAATATCCACTACAACGATTACAATCATGCACAAATAGATTGTTTACTTTATTGTTATGATAGTTTCCATGGTAACTAAGCATGAATATTACACATGGGTAAAATTTTTCCGGATGAGCCAATAGAGAGCTTCGACATGATTACATTGAGGGTAAAATCACTTCTGTATCTTCTATAGTTACGGAGATATGCGAGTTTGAAATTTTATATAATGTTTTTTTAAAACGTGATTCCAAGGATGTATTACATTGTTTCAGCAATGAAAGTGGTTATTTCAAATCTCCACGACAACGACTACAATCATGCACAAATAGATTGTTTACTTTATTGTTATGATAGTTTCCATGGTAACTAAGCATGAATATTACACATGGGAAAATTTTTTTCGGATGAGCCAATAGAGAGCTTCGACCTGATTCCATTGAGTGTAAAATCACATCTGCATCTTCTATAGTAACGGAGATATCCGAGTTTGAAATTTTATATAATGTTTTTGTAAAACGTCATTCCAAGGATGTATTACATTGTTTCAACAATGAAAGTGGTTATTTCAAATATCCACTACAACGATTACAATCATGCACAAATAGATTGTTTACTTTATTGTTATGATAGTTTCCATGGTAACTAAGCATGAATATTACACATGGGTAAAATTTTTCCGGATGAGCCAATAGAGAGCTTCGACATGATTACATTGAGGGTAAAATCACTTCTGTATCTTCTATAGTTACGGAGATATGCGAGTTTGAAATTTTATATAATGTTTTTTTAAAACGTGATTCCAAGGATGTATTACATTGTTTCAACAATGAAAGTGGTTATTTCAAATCTCCACTACAACGACTACAATCATGCACAAATAGATTGTTTACTTTATTGTTATGATAGTTTCCATGGTAACTAAGCATGAATATTACACATGGGTAAAATTTTTCCGGATGAGCCAATAGAGAGCTTCGACATGATTACATTGAGGGTAAAATCACTTCTGTATCTTCTATAGTTACGGAGATATGCGAGTTTGAAATTTTATATAATGTTTTTTAAAACGTGATTCCAAGGATGTATTACATTGTTTCAACAATGAAAGTGGTTATTTCAAATCTCCACGACAACGACTACAATCATGCACAAATAGATTGTTTAGTTTATTGTTATGATAGTTTCCATGGTAACTAAGCATGAATATTACACATGGGTAAAATTTTTCCGGATGAGCCAATAGAGAGCTTCGACCTGATTCCTTTGAGTGTAAAATCACTTCTGTATCTTCTATAGTAACGGAGATATGCGAGTTTGAAATTTTATATAATGTTTTTGTAAAACGTGATTCCAAGGATGTATTACATTGTTTCAACAATGAAAGTGGTTATTTCAAATCTCCACTACAACAACTACAATCATGCACAAATAGATTGTTTACTTTATTGTTATGATAGTTTCCATGGTAACTAAGCATGAATATTACACATGGGAAAATTTTTTCCGGATGAGCCAATAGAGAGCTTCGACCTGATTCCATTGAGTGTAAAATCACTTCTGTATCTTCTATAGTAACGGAGATATGCGAATTTGAAATTTTATATAATGTTTTTTAAAACGTGATTCCAAGGATGTATTACATTGTTTCAACAATGAAGGTGGTTATTTCAAATATCCACTACAACGACTGCAATCATGCACAAATAGATTGTTTAATTTATTGTTATGATAGTTTCCATGGTAACTAAGCATGAATATTACACATGGGTAAAATTTTTCCGGATGAGCCAATAGAGAGCTTCGACATGATTACATTGAGTGTAAAATCACTTCTGTATCTTCTATAGTTACGGAGATATGCGAGTTTGAAATTTTATATAATGTTTTTGTAAAACGTGATTCCAAGGATGTATTACATTGTTTCAACAATGAAAGTGGTTATTTCAAATATCCTCTACAACGATTACAATCATGCACAAATAGATTGTTTACTTTATTGTTATGATAGTTTCCATGGTAACTAAGCATGAATATTACACATGGGTAAAATTTTTCCGGATGAGCCAATAGAGAGCTTCGACATGATTACATTGAGGGTAAAATCACTTCTGTATCTTCTATAGTTACGGAGATATGCGAGTTTGAAATTTTATATAATGTTTTTTTAAAACGTGATTCCAAGGATGTATTACATTGTTTCAGCAATGAAAGTGGTTATTTCAAATCTCCACGACAACGACTACAATCATGCACAAATAGATTGTTTACTTTATTGTTATGATAGTTTCCATGGTAACTAAGCATGAATATTACACATGGGAAAATTTTTCCGGATGAGCCAATAGAGAGCTTCGACCTGATTCCATTGAGTGTAAAATCACATCTGCATCTTCTATAGTAACGGAGATATCCGAGTTTGAAATTTTATATAATGTTTTTGTAAAACGTCATTCCAAGGATGTATTACATTGTTTCAACAATGAAAGTGGTTATTTCAAATATCCACTACAACGATTACAATCATGCACAAATAGATTGTTTACTTTATTGTTATGATAGTTTCCATGGTAACTAAGCATGAATATTACACATGGGTAAAATTTTTCCGGATGAGCCAATAGAGAGCTTCGACATGATTACATTGAGGGTAAAATCACTTCTGTATCTTCTATAGTTACGGAGATATGCGAGTTTGAAATTTTATATAATGTTTTTTTAAAACGTGATTCCAAGGATGTATTACATTGTTTCAACAATGAAAGTGGTTATTTCAAATCTCCACTACAACGACTACAATCATGCACAAATAGATTGTTTACTTTATTGTTATGATAGTTTCCATGGTAACTAAGCATGAATATTACACATGGGTAAAATTTTTCCGGATGAGCCAATAGAGAGCTTCGACATGATTACATTGAGGGTAAAATCACTTCTGTATCTTCTATAGTTACGGAGATATGCGAGTTTGAAATTTTATATAATGTTTTTTAAAACGTGATTCCAAGGATGTATTACATTGTTTCAACAATGAAAGTGGTTATTTCAAATCTCCACGACAACGACTACAATCATGCACAAATAGATTGTTTAGTTTATTGTTATGATAGTTTCCATGGTAACTAAGCATGAATATTACACATGGGTAAAATTTTTCCGGATGAGCCAATAGAGAGCTTCGACCTGATTCCTTTGAGTGTAAAATCACTTCTGTATCTTCTATAGTAACGGAGATATGCGAGTTTGAAATTTTATATAATGTTTTTGTAAAACGTGATTCCAAGGATGTATTACATTGTTTCAACAATGAAAGTGGTTATTTCAAATCTCCACTACAACAACTACAATCATGCACAAATAGATTGTTTACTTTATTGTTATGATAGTTTCCATGGTAACTAAGCATGAATATTACACATGGGAAAATTTTTTCCGGATGAGCCAATAGAGAGCTTCGACCTGATTCCATTGAGTGTAAAATCACTTCTGTATCTTCTATAGTAACGGAGATATGCGAATTTGAAATTTTATATAATGTTTTTTAAAACGTGATTCCAAGGATGTATTACATTGTTTCAACAATGAAGGTGGTTATTTCAAATATCCACTACAACGACTGCAATCATGCACAAATAGATTGTTTAATTTATTGTTATGATAGTTTCCATGGTAACTAAGCATGAATATTACACATGGGTAAAATTTTTCCGGATGAGCCAATAGAGAGCTTCGACATGATTACATTGAGTGTAAAATCACTTCTGTATCTTCTATAGTTACGGAGATATGCGAGTTTGAAATTTTATATAATGTTTTTGTAAAACGTGATTCCAAGGATGTATTACATTGTTTCAACAATGAAAGTGGTTATTTCAAATATCCACTACAACGATTACAATCATGCACAAATAGATTGTTTACTTTATTGTTATGATAGTTTCCATGGTAACTAAGCATGAATATTACACATGGGTAAAATTTTTCCGGATGAGCCAATAGAGAGCTTCGACATGATTACATTGAGGGTAAAATCACTTCTGTATCTTCTATAGTTACGGAGATATGCGAGTTTGAAATTTTATATAATGTTTTTTTAAAACGTGATTCCAAGGATGTATTACATTGTTTCAGCAATGAAAGTGGTTATTTCAAATCTCCACGACAACGACTACAATCATGCACAAATAGATTGTTTACTTTATTGTTATGATAGTTTCCATGGTAACTAAGCATGAATATTACACATGGGAAAATTTTTTTCGGATGAGCCAATAGAGAGCTTCGACCTGATTCCATTGAGTGTAAAATCACATCTGCATCTTCTATAGTAACGGAGATATCCGAGTTTGAAATTTTATATAATGTTTTTGTAAAACGTCATTCCAAGGATGTATTACATTGTTTCAACAATGAAAGTGGTTATTTCAAATATCCACTACAACGATTACAATCATGCACAAATAGATTGTTTACTTTATTGTTATGATAGTTTCCATGGTAACTAAGCATGAATATTACACATGGGTAAAATTTTTCCGGATGAGCCAATAGAGAGCTTCGACATGATTACATTGAGGGTAAAATCACTTCTGTATCTTCTATAGTTACGGAGATATGCGAGTTTGAAATTTTATATAATGTTTTTTTAAAACGTGATTCCAAGGATGTATTACATTGTTTCAACAATGAAAGTGGTTATTTCAAATCTCCACTACAACGACTACAATCATGCACAAATAGATTGTTTACTTTATTGTTATGATAGTTTCCATGGTAACTAAGCATGAATATTACACATGGGTAAAATTTTTCCGGATGAGCCAATAGAGAGCTTCGACATGATTACATTGAGGGTAAAATCACTTCTGTATCTTCTATAGTTACGGAGATATGCGAGTTTGAAATTTTATATAATGTTTTTTAAAACGTGATTCCAAGGATGTATTACATTGTTTCAACAATGAAAGTGGTTATTTCAAATCTCCACGACAACGACTACAATCATGCACAAATAGATTGTTTAGTTTATTGTTATGATAGTTTCCATGGTAACTAAGCATGAATATTACACATGGGTAAAATTTTTCCGGATGAGCCAATAGAGAGCTTCGACCTGATTCCTTTGAGTGTAAAATCACTTCTGTATCTTCTATAGTAACGGAGATATGCGAGTTTGAAATTTTATATAATGTTTTTGTAAAACGTGATTCCAAGGATGTATTACATTGTTTCAACAATGAAAGTGGTTATTTCAAATCTCCACTACAACAACTACAATCATGCACAAATAGATTGTTTACTTTATTGTTATGATAGTTTCCATGGTAACTAAGCATGAATATTACACATGGGAAAATTTTTTCCGGATGAGCCAATAGAGAGCTTCGACCTGATTCCATTGAGTGTAAAATCACTTCTGTATCTTCTATAGTAACGGAGATATGCGAATTTGAAATTTTATATAATGTTTTTTAAAACGTGATTCCAAGGATGTATTACATTGTTTCAACAATGAAGGTGGTTATTTCAAATATCCACTACAACGACTGCAATCATGCACAAATAGATTGTTTAATTTATTGTTATGATAGTTTCCATGGTAACTAAGCATGAATATTACACATGGGTAAAATTTTTCCGGATGAGCCAATAGAGAGCTTCGACATGATTACATTGAGTGTAAAATCACTTCTGTATCTTCTATAGTTACGGAGATATGCGAGTTTGAAATTTTATATAATGTTTTTGTAAAACGTGATTCCAAGGATGTATTACATTGTTTCAACAATGAAAGTGGTTATTTCAAATATCCACTACAACGATTACAATCATGCACAAATAGATTGTTTACTTTATTGTTATGATAGTTTCCATGGTAACTAAGCATGAATATTACACATGGGTAAAATTTTTCCGGATGAGCCAATAGAGAGCTTCGACATGATTACATTGAGGGTAAAATCACTTCTGTATCTTCTATAGTTACGGAGATATGCGAGTTTGAAATTTTATATAATGTTTTTTAAAACGTGATTCCAAGGATGTATTACATTGTTTCAACAATGAAAGTGGTTATTTCAAATCTCCACGACAACGACTACAATCATGCACAAATAGATTGTTTAGTTTATTGTTATGATAGTTTCCATGGTAACTAAGCATGAATATTACACATGGGTAAAATTTTTCCGGATGAGCCAATAGAGAGCTTCGACCTGATTCCTTTGAGTGTAAAATCACTTCTGTATCTTCTATAGTAACGGAGATATGCGAGTTTGAAATTTTATATAATGTTTTTGTAAAACGTGATTCCAAGGATGTATTACATTGTTTCAACAATGAAAGTGGTTATTTCAAATCTCCACTACAACAACTACAATCATGCACAAATAGATTGTTTACTTTATTGTTATGATAGTTTCCATGGTAACTAAGCATGAATATTACACATGGGAAAATTTTTTCCGGATGAGCCAATAGAGAGCTTCGACCTGATTCCATTGAGTGTAAAATCACTTCTGTATCTTCTATAGTAACGGAGATATGCGAATTTGAAATTTTATATAATGTTTTTTAAAACGTGATTCCAAGGATGTATTACATTGTTTCAACAATGAAGGTGGTTATTTCAAATATCCACTACAACGACTGCAATCATGCACAAATAGATTGTTTAATTTATTGTTATGATAGTTTCCATGGTAACTAAGCATGAATATTACACATGGGTAAAATTTTTCCGGATGAGCCAATAGAGAGCTTCGACATGATTACATTGAGTGTAAAATCACTTCTGTATCTTCTATAGTTACGGAGATATGCGAGTTTGAAATTTTATATAATGTTTTTTTAAAACGTGATTCCAAGGATGTATTACATTGTTTCAACAATGAAAGTGGTTATTTCAAATATCCACTACAACGATTACAATCATGCACAAATAGATTGTTTACTTTATTGTTATGATAGTTTCCATGGTAACTAAGCATGAATATTACACATGGGTAAAATTTTTCCGGATGAGCCAATAGAGAGCTTCGACATGATTACATTGAGGGTAAAATCACTTCTGTATCTTCTATAGTTACGGAGATATGCGAGTTTGAAATTTTATATAATGTTTTTTTAAAACGTGATTCCAAGGATGTATTACATTGTTTCAGCAATGAAAGTGGTTATTTCAAATCTCCACGACAACGACTACAATCATGCACAAATAGATTGTTTACTTTATTGTTATGATAGTTTCCATGGTAACTAAGCATGAATATTACACATGGGAAAATTTTTTTCGGATGAGCCAATAGAGAGCTTCGACCTGATTCCATTGAGTGTAAAATCACATCTGCATCTTCTATAGTAACGGAGATATCCGAGTTTGAAATTTTATATAATGTTTTTGTAAAACGTCATTCCAAGGATGTATTACATTGTTTCAACAATGAAAGTGGTTATTTCAAATATCCACTACAACGATTACAATCATGCACAAATAGATTGTTTACTTTATTGTTATGATAGTTTCCATGGTAACTAAGCATGAATATTACACATGGGTAAAATTTTTCCGGATGAGCCAATAGAGAGCTTCGACATGATTACATTGAGGGTAAAATCACTTCTGTATCTTCTATAGTTACGGAGATATGCGAGTTTGAAATTTTATATAATGTTTTTTTAAAACGTGATTCCAAGGATGTATTACATTGTTTCAACAATGAAAGTGGTTATTTCAAATCTCCACTACAACGACTACAATCATGCACAAATAGATTGTTTACTTTATTGTTATGATAGTTTCCATGGTAACTAAGCATGAATATTACACATGGGTAAAATTTTTCCGGATGAGCCAATAGAGAGCTTCGACATGATTACATTGAGGGTAAAATCACTTCTGTATCTTCTATAGTTACGGAGATATGCGAGTTTGAAATTTTATATAATGTTTTTTAAAACGTGATTCCAAGGATGTATTACATTGTTTCAACAATGAAAGTGGTTATTTCAAATCTCCACTACAACAACTACAATCATGCACAAATAGATTGTTTACTTTATTGTTATGATAGTTTCCATGGTAACTAAGCATGAATATTACACATGGGAAAATTTTTTCCGGATGAGCCAATAGAGAGCTTCGACCTGATTCCATTGAGTGTAAAATCACTTCTGTATCTTCTATAGTAACGGAGATATGCGAATTTGAAATTTTATATAATGTTTTTTAAAACGTGATTCCAAGGATGTATTACATTGTTTCAACAATGAAGGTGGTTATTTCAAATATCCACTACAACGACTGCAATCATGCACAAATAGATTGTTTAATTTATTGTTATGATAGTTTCCATGGTAACTAAGCATGAATATTACACATGGGTAAAATTTTTCCGGATGAGCCAATAGAGAGCTTCGACATGATTACATTGAGTGTAAAATCACTTCTGTATCTTCTATAGTTACGGAGATATGCGAGTTTGAAATTTTATATAATGTTTTTGTAAAACGTGATTCCAAGGATGTATTACATTGTTTCAACAATGAAAGTGGTTATTTCAAATATCCACTACAACGATTACAATCATGCACAAATAGATTGTTTACTTTATTGTTATGATAGTTTCCATGGTAACTAAGCATGAATATTACACATGGGTAAAATTTTTCCGGATGAGCCAATAGAGAGCTTCGACATGATTACATTGAGGGTAAAATCACTTCTGTATCTTCTATAGTTACGGAGATATGCGAGTTTGAAATTTTATATAATGTTTTTTTAAAACGTGATTCCAAGGATGTATTACATTGTTTCAGCAATGAAAGTGGTTATTTCAAATCTCCACGACAACGACTACAATCATGCACAAATAGATTGTTTACTTTATTGTTATGATAGTTTCCATGGTAACTAAGCATGAATATTACACATGGGAAAATTTTTTTCGGATGAGCCAATAGAGAGCTTCGACCTGATTCCATTGAGTGTAAAATCACATCTGCATCTTCTATAGTAACGGAGATATCCGAGTTTGAAATTTTATATAATGTTTTTGTAAAACGTCATTCCAAGGATGTATTACATTGTTTCAACAATGAAAGTGGTTATTTCAAATATCCACTACAACGATTACAATCATGCACAAATAGATTGTTTACTTTATTGTTATGATAGTTTCCATGGTAACTAAGCATGAATATTACACATGGGTAAAATTTTTCCGGATGAGCCAATAGAGAGCTCCGACATGATTACATTGAGGGTAAAATCACTTCTGTATCTTCTATACTAACGGAGATATGCGAGTTTGAAATTTTATATAATGTTTTTTTAAAACGTGATTCCAAGGATGTATTACATTGTTTCAACAATGAAAGTGGTTATTTCAAATCTCCACGACAACGACTACAATCATGCACAAATACATTGTTTACTTTATTGTTATGATAGTTTCCTTGGTAACTAAGCTTGAATATTAATCATGGGAAAATTTTTTCCGGATGAGCCAATAGAGAGCTTCGACCTGATTACATTGAGTGTAAAATCACATCTGCATCTTCTATACTAACGGAGATATGCGAGTTTGAAATTTCATATAATGTATTCGTAAAACGTGATTCCAAGGATGTATTACATTGTTTCAACAATGAAAGTGGTTTTTTCAAATCTCCACTACAACGACTACAATCATGCACAAATAGATTGTTTACTTTATTGTTATGATAGTTTCCATGGTAACTAAGCATGAATATTACACATGGGAAAATTTTTTCCGGATGAGCCAATAGAGAGCTTCGACCTGATTCCATTGAGTGTAAAATCACTTCTGTATCTTCTATAGTAACGGAGATATGCGAATTTGAAATTTTATATAATGTTTTTTAAAACGTGATTCCAAGGATGTATTACATTGTTTCAACAATGAAAGTGGTTATTTCAAATCTCCACGACAACGACTACAATCATGCACAAATAGATTGTTTAGTTTATTGTTATGATAGTTTCCATGGTAACTAAGCATGAATATTACACATGGGTAAAATTTTTCCGGATGAGCCAATAGAGAGCTTCGACCTGATTCCTTTGAGTGTAAAATCACTTCTGTATCTTCTATAGTAACGGAGATATGCGAGTTTGAAATTTTATATAATGTTTTTGTAAAACGTGATTCCAAGGATGTATTACATTGTTTCAACAATGAAAGTGGTTATTTCAAATCTCCACTACAACAACTACAATCATGCACAAATAGATTGTTTACTTTATTGTTATGATAGTTTCCATGGTAACTAAGCATGAATATTACACATGGGAAAATTTTTTCCGGATGAGCCAATAGAGAGCTTCCACCTGATTCCATTGAGTGTAAAATCACTTCTGTATCTTCTATAGTAACGGAGATATGCGAATTTGAAATTTTATATAATGTTTTTTAAAACGTGATTCCAAGGATGTATTACATTGTTTCAACAATGAAGGTGGTTATTTCAAATATCCACTACAACGACTGCAATCATGCACAAATAGATTGTTTAATTTATTGTTATGATAGTTTCCATGGTAACTAAGCATGAATATTACACATGGGTAAAATTTTTCCGGATGAGCCAATAGAGAGCTTCGACATGATTACATTGAGTGTAAAATCACTTCTGTATCTTCTATAGTTACGGAGATATGCGAATTTGAAATTTTATATAATGTTTTTGTAAAACGTGATTCCAAGGATGTATTACATTGTTTCAACAATGAAAGTGGTTATTTCAAATATCCACTACAACGATTACAATCATGCACAAATAGATTGTTTACTTTATTGTTATGATAGTTTCCATGGTAACTAAGCATGAATATTACACATGGGTAAAATTTTTCCGGATGAGCCAATAGAGAGCTTCGACATGATTACATTGAGGGTAAAATCACTTCTGTATCTTCTATAGTTACGGAGATATGCGAGTTTGAAATTTTATATAATGTTTTTTTAAAACGTGATTCCAAGGATGTATTACATTGTTTCAGCAATGAAAGTGGTTATTTCAAATCTCCACGACAACGACTACAATCATGCACAAATAGATTGTTTAGTTTATTGTTATGATAGTTTCCATGGTAACTAAGCATGAATATTACACATGGGTAAAATTTTTCCGGATGAGCCAATAGAGAGCTTCGACCTGATTCCTTTGAGTGTAAAATCACTTCTGTATCTTCTATAGTAACGGAGATATGCGAGTTTGAAATTTTATATAATGTTTTTGTAAAACGTGATTCCAAGGATGTATTACATTGTTTCAACAATGAAAGTGGTTATTTCAAATCTCCACGACAACGACTACAATCATGCACAAATAGATTGTTTACTTTATTGTTATGATAGTTTCCTTGGTAACTAAGCTTGAATATTAATCATGGGAAAATTTTTTCCAGATGAGCCAATAGAGAGCTTCGACCTGATTACATTGAGTGTAAAATCACATCTGCATCTTCTATACTAACGGAGATATGCGAGTTTGAAATTTTATATAATGTTTTTGTAAAACGTGATTCCAAGGATGTATTACATTGTTTCAACAATGAAAGTGGTTATTTCAAATATCCACTACAACGATTACAATCATGCACAAATAGATTGTTTACTTTATTGTTATGATAGTTTCCATGGTAACTAAGCATGAATATTACACATGGGTAAAATTTTTCCGGATGAGCCAATAGAGAGCTTCGACATGATTACATTGAGGGTAAAATCACTTCTGTATCTTCTATAGTTACGGAGATATGCGAGTTTGAAATTTTATATAATGTTTTTTTAAAACGTGATTCCAAGGATGTATTACATTGTTTCAACAATGAAAGTGGTTATTTCAAATCTCCACTACAACGACTACAATCATGCACAAATAGATTGTTTACTTTATTGTTATGATAGTTTCCATGGTAACTAAGCATGAATATTACACATGGGTAAAATTTTTCCGGATGAGCCAATAGAGAGCTTCGACATGATTACATTGAGGGTAAAATCACTTCTGTATCTTCTATAGTTACGGAGATATGCGAGTTTGAAATTTTATATAATGTTTTTTAAAACGTGATTCCAAGGATGTATTACATTGTTTCAACAATGAAAGTGGTTATTTCAAATCTCCACGACAACGACTACAATCATGCACAAATAGATTGTTTAGTTTATTGTTATGATAGTTTCCATGGTAACTAAGCATGAATATTACACATGGGTAAAATTTTTCCGGATGAGCCAATAGAGAGCTTCGACCTGATTCCTTTGAGTGTAAAATCACTTCTGTATCTTCTATAGTAACGGAGATATGCGAGTTTGAAATTTTATATAATGTTTTTGTAAAACGTGATTCCAAGGATGTATTACATTGTTTCAACAATGAAAGTGGTTATTTCAAATCTCCACTACAACAACTACAATCATGCACAAATAGATTGTTTACTTTTTTGTTATGATAGTTTCCATGGTAACTAAGCATGAATATTACACATGGGAAAATTTTTTCCGGATGAGCCAATAGAGAGCTTCGACCTGATTCCATTGAGTGTAAAATCACTTCTGTATCTTCTATAGTAACGGAGATATGCGAATTTGAAATTTTATATAATGTTTTTTAAAACGTGATTCCAAGGATGTATTACATTGTTTCAACAATGAAGGTGGTTATTTCAAATATCCACTACAACGACTGCAATCATGCACAAATAGATTGTTTAATTTATTGTTATGATAGTTTCCATGGTAACTAAGCATGAATATTACACATGGGTAAAATTTTTCCGGATGAGCCAATAGAGAGCTTCGACATGATTACATTGAGTGTAAAATCACTTCTGTATCTTCTATAGTTACGGAGATATGCGAGTTTGAAATTTTATATAATGTTTTTGTAAAACGTGATTCCAAGGATGTATTACATTGTTTCAACAATGAAAGTGGTTATTTCAAATATCCACTACAACGATTACAATCATGCACAAATAGATTGTTTACTTTATTGTTATGATAGTTTCCATGGTAACTAAGCATGAATATTACACATGGGTAAAATTTTTCCGGATGAGCCAATAGAGAGCTTCGACATGATTACATTGAGGGTAAAATCACTTCTGTATCTTCTATAGTTACGGAGATATGCGAGTTTGAAATTTTATATAATGTTTTTTTAAAACGTGATTCCAAGGATGTATTACATTGTTTCAGCAATGAAAGTGGTTATTTCAAATCTCCACGACAACGACTACAATCATGCACAAATAGATTGTTTACTTTATTGTTATGATAGTTTCCATGGTAACTAAGCATGAATATTACACATGGGAAAATTTTTTTCGGATGAGCCAATAGAGAGCTTCGACCTGATTCCATTGAGTGTAAAATCACATCTGCATCTTCTATAGTAACGGAGATATCCGAGTTTGAAATTTTATATAATGTTTTTGTAAAACGTCATTCCAAGGATGTATTACATTGTTTCAACAATGAAAGTGGTTATTTCAAATATCCACTACAACGATTACAATCATGCACAAATAGATTGTTTACTTTATTGTTATGATAGTTTCCATGGTAACTAAGCATGAATATTACACATGGGTAAAATTTTTCCGGATGAGCCAATAGAGAGCTCCGACATGATTACATTGAGGGTAAAATCACTTCTGTATCTTCTATACTAACGGAGATATGCGAGTTTGAAATTTTATATAATGTTTTTTTAAAACGTGATTCCAAGGATGTATTACATTGTTTCAACAATGAAAGTGGTTATTTCAAATCTCCACGACAACGACTACAATCATGCACAAATACATTGTTTACTTTATTGTTATGATAGTTTCCTTGGTAACTAAGCTTGAATATTAATCATGGGAAAATTTTTTCCGGATGAGCCAATAGAGAGCTTCGACCTGATTACATTGAGTGTAAAATCACATCTGCATCTTCTATACTAACGGAGATATGCGAGTTTGAAATTTCATATAATGTATTCGTAAAACGTGATTCCAAGGATGTATTACATTGTTTCAACAATGAAAGTGGTTTTTTCAAATCTCCACTACAACGACTACAATCATGCACAAATAGATTGTTTACTTTATTGTTATGATAGTTTCCATGGTAACTAAGCATGAATATTACACATGGGAAAATTTTTTCCGGATGAGCCAATAGAGAGCTTCGACCTGATTCCATTGAGTGTAAAATCACTTCTGTATCTTCTATAGTAACGGAGATATGCGAATTTGAAATTTTATATAATGTTTTTTAAAACGTGATTCCAAGGATGTATTACATTGTTTCAACAATGAAAGTGGTTATTTCAAATCTCCACGACAACGACTACAATCATGCACAAATAGATTGTTTAGTTTATTGTTATGATAGTTTCCATGGTAACTAAGCATGAATATTACACATGGGTAAAATTTTTCCGGATGAGCCAATAGAGAGCTTCGACCTGATTCCTTTGAGTGTAAAATCACTTCTGTATCTTCTATAGTAACGGAGATATGCGAGTTTGAAATTTTATATAATGTTTTTGTAAAACGTGATTCCAAGGATGTATTACATTGTTTCAACAATGAAAGTGGTTATTTCAAATCTCCACTACAACAACTACAATCATGCACAAATAGATTGTTTACTTTTTTGTTATGATAGTTTCCATGGTAACTAAGCATGAATATTACACATGGGAAAATTTTTTCCGGATGAGCCAATAGAGAGCTTCGACCTGATTCCATTGAGTGTAAAATCACTTCTGTATCTTCTATAGTAACGGAGATATGCGAATTTGAAATTTTATATAATGTTTTTTAAAACGTGATTCCAAGGATGTATTACATTGTTTCAACAATGAAGGTGGTTATTTCAAATATCCACTACAACGACTGCAATCATGCACAAATAGATTGTTTAATTTATTGTTATGATAGTTTCCATGGTAACTAAGCATGAATATTACACATGGGTAAAATTTTTCCGGATGAGCCAATAGAGAGCTTCGACATGATTACATTGAGTGTAAAATCACTTCTGTATCTTCTATAGTTACGGAGATATGCGAGTTTGAAATTTTATATAATGTTTTTGTAAAACGTGATTCCAAGGATGTATTACATTGTTTCAACAATGAAAGTGGTTATTTCAAATATCCACTACAACGATTACAATCATGCACAAATAGATTGTTTACTTTATTGTTATGATAGTTTCCATGGTAACTAAGCATGAATATTACACATGGGTAAAATTTTTCCGGATGAGCCAATAGAGAGCTTCGACATGATTACATTGAGGGTAAAATCACTTCTGTATCTTCTATAGTTACGGAGATATGCGAGTTTGAAATTTTATATAATGTTTTTTTAAAACGTGATTCCAAGGATGTATTACATTGTTTCAGCAATGAAAGTGGTTATTTCAAATCTCCACGACAACGACTACAATCATGCACAAATAGATTGTTTACTTTATTGTTATGATAGTTTCCATGGTAACTAAGCATGAATATTACACATGGGAAAATTTTTTTCGGATGAGCCAATAGAGAGCTTCGACCTGATTCCATTGAGTGTAAAATCACATCTGCATCTTCTATAGTAACGGAGATATCCGAGTTTGAAATTTTATATAATGTTTTTGTAAAACGTCATTCCAAGGATGTATTACATTGTTTCAACAATGAAAGTGGTTATTTCAAATATCCACTACAACGATTACAATCATGCACAAATAGATTGTTTACTTTATTGTTATGATAGTTTCCATGGTAACTAAGCATGAATATTACACATGGGTAAAATTTTTCCGGATGAGCCAATAGAGAGCTCCGACATGATTACATTGAGGGTAAAATCACTTCTGTATCTTCTATACTAACGGAGATATGCGAGTTTGAAATTTTATATAATGTTTTTTTAAAACGTGATTCCAAGGATGTATTACATTGTTTCAACAATGAAAGTGGTTATTTCAAATCTCCACGACAACGACTACAATCATGCACAAATACATTGTTTACTTTATTGTTATGATAGTTTCCTTGGTAACTAAGCTTGAATATTAATCATGGGAAAATTTTTTCCGGATGAGCCAATAGAGAGCTTCGACCTGATTACATTGAGTGTAAAATCACATCTGCATCTTCTATACTAACGGAGATATGCGAGTTTGAAATTTCATATAATGTATTCGTAAAACGTGATTCCAAGGATGTATTACATTGTTTCAACAATGAAAGTGGTTTTTTCAAATCTCCACTACAACGACTACAATCATGCACAAATAGATTGTTTACTTTATTGTTATGATAGTTTCCATGGTAACTAAGCATGAATATTACACATGGGAAAATTTTTTCCGGATGAGCCAATAGAGAGCTTCGACCTGATTCCATTGAGTGTAAAATCACTTCTGTATCTTCTATAGTAACGGAGATATGCGAATTTGAAATTTTATATAATGTTTTTTAAAACGTGATTCCAAGGATGTATTACATTGTTTCAACAATGAAAGTGGTTATTTCAAATCTCCACGACAACGACTACAATCATGCACAAATAGATTGTTTAGTTTATTGTTATGATAGTTTCCATGGTAACTAAGCATGAATATTACACATGGGTAAAATTTTTCCGGATGAGCCAATAGAGAGCTTCGACCTGATTCCTTTGAGTGTAAAATCACTTCTGTATCTTCTATAGTAACGGAGATATGCGAGTTTGAAATTTTATATAATGTTTTTGTAAAACGTGATTCCAAGGATGTATTACATTGTTTCAACAATGAAAGTGGTTATTTCAAATCTCCACTACAACAACTACAATCATGCACAAATAGATTGTTTACTTTATTGTTATGATAGTTTCCATGGTAACTAAGCATGAATATTACACATGGGAAAATTTTTTCCGGATGAGCCAATAGAGAGCTTCCACCTGATTCCATTGAGTGTAAAATCACTTCTGTATCTTCTATAGTAACGGAGATATGCGAATTTGAAATTTTATATAATGTTTTTTAAAACGTGATTCCAAGGATGTATTACATTGTTTCAACAATGAAGGTGGTTATTTCAAATATCCACTACAACGACTGCAATCATGCACAAATAGATTGTTTAATTTATTGTTATGATAGTTTCCATGGTAACTAAGCATGAATATTACACATGGGTAAAATTTTTCCGGATGAGCCAATAGAGAGCTTCGACATGATTACATTGAGTGTAAAATCACTTCTGTATCTTCTATAGTTACGGAGATATGCGAGTTTGAAATTTTATATAATGTTTTTGTAAAACGTGATTCCAAGGATGTATTACATTGTTTCAACAATGAAAGTGGTTATTTCAAATATCCACTACAACGATTACAATCATGCACAAATAGATTGTTTACTTTATTGTTATGATAGTTTCCATGGTAACTAAGCATGAATATTACACATGGGTAAAATTTTTCCGGATGAGCCAATAGAGAGCTTCGACATGATTACATTGAGGGTAAAATCACTTCTGTATCTTCTATAGTTACGGAGATATGCGAGTTTGAAATTTTATATAATGTTTTTTTAAAACGTGATTCCAAGGATGTATTACATTGTTTCAGCAATGAAAGTGGTTATTTCAAATCTCCACGACAACGACTACAATCATGCACAAATAGATTGTTTACTTTATTGTTATGATAGTTTCCATGGTAACTAAGCATGAATATTACACATGGGAAAATTTTTTTCGGATGAGCCAATAGAGAGCTTCGACCTGATTCCATTGAGTGTAAAATCACATCTGCATCTTCTATAGTAACGGAGATATCCGAGTTTGAAATTTTATATAATGTTTTTGTAAAACGTCATTCCAAGGATGTATTACATTGTTTCAACAATGAAAGTGGTTATTTCAAATATCCACTACAACGATTACAATCATGCACAAATAGATTGTTTACTTTATTGTTATGATAGTTTCCATGGTAACTAAGCATGAATATTACACATGGGTAAAATTTTTCCGGATGAGCCAATAGAGAGCTCCGACATGATTACATTGAGGGTAAAATCACTTCTGTATCTTCTATACTAACGGAGATATGCGAGTTTGAAATTTTATATAATGTTTTTTTAAAACGTGATTCCAAGGATGTATTACATTGTTTCAACAATGAAAGTGGTTATTTCAAATCTCCACGACAACGACTACAATCATGCACAAATACATTGTTTACTTTATTGTTATGATAGTTTCCTTGGTAACTAAGCTTGAATATTAATCATGGGAAAATTTTTTCCGGATGAGCCAATAGAGAGCTTCGACCTGATTACATTGAGTGTAAAATCACATCTGCATCTTCTATACTAACGGAGATATGCGAGTTTGAAATTTCATATAATGTATTCGTAAAACGTGATTCCAAGGATGTATTACATTGTTTCAACAATGAAAGTGGTTTTTTCAAATCTCCACTACAACGACTACAATCATGCACAAATAGATTGTTTACTTTATTGTTATGATAGTTTCCATGGTAACTAAGCATGAATATTACACATGGGAAAATTTTTTCCGGATGAGCCAATAGAGAGCTTCGACCTGATTCCATTGAGTGTAAAATCACTTCTGTATCTTCTATAGTAACGGAGATATGCGAATTTGAAATTTTATATAATGTTTTTTAAAACGTGATTCCAAGGATGTATTACATTGTTTCAACAATGAAAGTGGTTATTTCAAATCTCCACGACAACGACTACAATCATGCACAAATAGATTGTTTAGTTTATTGTTATGATAGTTTCCATGGTAACTAAGCATGAATATTACACATGGGTAAAATTTTTCCGGATGAGCCAATAGAGAGCTTCGACCTGATTCCTTTGAGTGTAAAATCACTTCTGTATCTTCTATAGTAACGGAGATATGCGAGTTTGAAATTTTATATAATGTTTTTGTAAAACGTGATTCCAAGGATGTATTACATTGTTTCAACAATGAAAGTGGTTATTTCAAATCTCCACTACAACAACTACAATCATGCACAAATAGATTGTTTACTTTATTGTTATGATAGTTTCCATGGTAACTAAGCATGAATATTACACATGGGAAAATTTTTTCCGGATGAGCCAATAGAGAGCTTCCACCTGATTCCATTGAGTGTAAAATCACTTCTGTATCTTCTATAGTAACGGAGATATGCGAATTTGAAATTTTATATAATGTTTTTTAAAACGTGATTCCAAGGATGTATTACATTGTTTCAACAATGAAGGTGGTTATTTCAAATATCCACTACAACGACTGCAATCATGCACAAATAGATTGTTTAATTTATTGTTATGATAGTTTCCATGGTAACTAAGCATGAATATTACACATGGGTAAAATTTTTCCGGATGAGCCAATAGAGAGCTTCGACATGATTACATTGAGTGTAAAATCACTTCTGTATCTTCTATAGTTACGGAGATATGCGAATTTGAAATTTTATATAATGTTTTTGTAAAACGTGATTCCAAGGATGTATCACATTGTTTCAACAATGAAAGTGGTTATTTCAAATATCCACTACAACGATTACAATCATGCACAAATAGATTGTTTACTTTATTGTTATGATAGTTTCCATGATAACTAAGCATGAATATTACACATGGGTAAAATTTTTCCGGATGAGCCAATAGAGAGCTTCGACATGATTACATTGAGGGTAAAATCACTTCTGTATCTTCTATAGTTACGGAGATATGCGAGTTTGAAATTTTATATAATGTTTTTTTAAAACGTGATTCCAAGGATGTATTACATTGTTTCAGCAATGAAAGTGGTTATTTCAAATCTCCACGACAACGACTACAATCATGCACAAATAGATTGTTTAGTTTATTGTTATGATAGTTTCCATGGTAACTAAGCATGAATATTACACATGGGTAAAATTTTTCCGGATGAGCCAATAGAGAGCTTCGACCTGATTCCTTTGAGTGTAAAATCACTTCTGTATCTTCTATAGTAACGGAGATATGCGAGTTTGAAATTTTATATAATGTTTTTGTAAAACGTGATTCCAAGGATGTATTACATTGTTTCAACAATGAAAGTGGTTATTTCAAATCTCCACGACAACGACTACAATCATGAACAAATAGATTGTTTACTTTATTGTTATGATAGTTTCCTTGGTAACTAAGCTTGAATATTAATCATGGGAAAATTTTTTCCGGATGAGCCAATAGAGAGCTTCGACCTGATTACATTGAGTGTAAAATCACATCTGCATCTTCTATACTAACGGAGATATGCGAGTTTGAAATTTTATATAATGTTTTTGTAAAACGTGATTCCAAGGATGTATTACATTGTTTCAACAATGAAAGTGGTTATTTCAAATATCCACTACAACGATTACAATCATGCACAAATAGATTGTTTACTTTATTGTTATGATAGTTTCCATGGTAACTAAGCATGAATATTACACATGGGTAAAATTTTTCCGGATGAGCCAATAGAGAGCTTCGACATGATTACATTGAGGGTAAAATCACTTCTGTATCTTCTATAGTTACGGAGATATGCGAGTTTGAAATTTTATATAATGTTTTTTTAAAACGTGATTCCAAGGATGTATTACATTGTTTCAACAATGAAAGTGGTTATTTCAAATCTCCACTACAACGACTACAATCATGCACAAATAGATTGTTTACTTTATTGTTATGATAGTTTCCATGGTAACTAAGCATGAATATTACACATGGGTAAAATTTTTCCGGATGAGCCAATAGAGAGCTTCGACATGATTACATTGAGGGTAAAATCACTTCTGTATCTTCTATAGTTACGGAGATATGCGAGTTTGAAATTTTATATAATGTTTTTTAAAACGTGATTCCAAGGATGTATTACATTGTTTCAACAATGAAAGTGGTTATTTCAAATCTCCACGACAACGACTACAATCATGCACAAATAGATTGTTTAGTTTATTGTTATGATAGTTTCCATGGTAACTAAGCATGAATATTACACATGGGTAAAATTTTTCCGGATGAGCCAATAGAGAGCTTCGACCTGATTCCTTTGAGTGTAAAATCACTTCTGTATCTTCTATAGTAACGGAGATATGCGAGTTTGAAATTTTATATAATGTTTTTGTAAAACGTGATTCCAAGGATGTATTACATTGTTTCAACAATGAAAGTGGTTATTTCAAATCTCCACTACAACAACTACAATCATGCACAAATAGATTGTTTACTTTTTTGTTATGATAGTTTCCATGGTAACTAAGCATGAATATTACACATGGGAAAATTTTTTCCGGATGAGCCAATAGAGAGCTTCGACCTGATTCCATTGAGTGTAAAATCACTTCTGTATCTTCTATAGTAACGGAGATATGCGAATTTGAAATTTTATATAATGTTTTTTAAAACGTGATTCCAAGGATGTATTACATTGTTTCAACAATGAAGGTGGTTATTTCAAATATCCACTACAACGACTGCAATCATGCACAAATAGATTGTTTAATTTATTGTTATGATAGTTTCCATGGTAACTAAGCATGAATATTACACATGGGTAAAATTTTTCCGGATGAGCCAATAGAGAGCTTCGACATGATTACATTGAGTGTAAAATCACTTCTGTATCTTCTATAGTTACGGAGATATGCGAGTTTGAAATTTTATATAATGTTTTTGTAAAACGTGATTCCAAGGATGTATTACATTGTTTCAACAATGAAAGTGGTTATTTCAAATATCCACTACAACGATTACAATCATGCACAAATAGATTGTTTACTTTATTGTTATGATAGTTTCCATGGTAACTAAGCATGAATATTACACATGGGAAAATTTTTTTCGGATGAGCCAATAGAGAGCTTCGACATGATTACATTGAGTGTAAAATCACATCTGCATCTTCTATAGTAACGGAGATATCCGAGTTTGAAATTTTATATAATGTTTTTGTAAAACGTCATTCCAAGGATGTATTACATTGTTTCAACAATGAAAGTGGTTATTTCAAATATCCACTACAACGATTACAATCATGCACAAATAGATTGTTTACTTTATTGTTATGATAGTTTCCATGGTAACTAAGCATGAATATTACACATGGGTAAAATTTTTCCGGATGAGCCAATAGAGAGCTCCGACATGATTACATTGAGGGTAAAATCACTTCTGTATCTTCTATACTAACGGAGATATGCGAGTTTGAAATTTTATATAATGTTTTTTTAAAACGTGATTCCAAGGATGTATTACATTGTTTCAACAATGAAAGTGGTTATTTCAAATCTCCACGACAACGACTACAATCATGCACAAATACATTGTTTACTTTATTGTTATGATAGTTTCCTTGGTAACTAAGCTTGAATATTAATCATGGGAAAATTTTTTCCGGATGAGCCAATAGAGAGCTTCGACCTGATTACATTGAGTGTAAAATCACATCTGCATCTTCTATACTAACGGAGATATGCGAGTTTGAAATTTCATATAATGTATTCGTAAAACGTGATTCCAAGGATGTATTACATTGTTTCAACAATGAAAGTGGTTTTTTCAAATCTCCACTACAACGACTACAATCATGCACAAATAGATTGTTTACTTTATTGTTATGATAGTTTCCATGGTAACTAAGCATGAATATTACACATGGGAAAATTTTTTCCGGATGAGCCAATAGAGAGCTTCGACCTGATTCCATTGAGTGTAAAATCACTTCTGTATCTTCTATAGTAACGGAGATATGCGAATTTGAAATTTTATATAATGTTTTTTAAAACGTGATTCCAAGGATGTATTACATTGTTTCAACAATGAAAGTGGTTATTTCAAATCTCCACGACAACGACTACAATCATGCACAAATAGATTGTTTAGTTTATTGTTATGATAGTTTCCATGGTAACTAAGCATGAATATTACACATGGGTAAAATTTTTCCGGATGAGCCAATAGAGAGCTTCGACCTGATTCCTTTGAGTGTAAAATCACTTCTGTATCTTCTATAGTAACGGAGATATGCGAGTTTGAAATTTTATATAATGTTTTTGTAAAACGTGATTCCAAGGATGTATTACATTGTTTCAACAATGAAAGTGGTTATTTCAAATCTCCACTACAACAACTACAATCATGCACAAATAGATTGTTTACTTTATTGTTATGATAGTTTCCATGGTAACTAAGCATGAATATTACACATGGGAAAATTTTTTCCGGATGAGCCAATAGAGAGCTTCCACCTGATTCCATTGAGTGTAAAATCACTTCTGTATCTTCTATAGTAACGGAGATATGCGAATTTGAAATTTTATATAATGTTTTTTAAAACGTGATTCCAAGGATGTATTACATTGTTTCAACAATGAAGGTGGTTATTTCAAATATCCACTACAACGACTGCAATCATGCACAAATAGATTGTTTAATTTATTGTTATGATAGTTTCCATGGTAACTAAGCATGAATATTACACATGGGTAAAATTTTTCCGGATGAGCCAATAGAGAGCTTCGACATGATTACATTGAGTGTAAAATCACTTCTGTATCTTCTATAGTTACGGAGATATGCGAATTTGAAATTTTATATAATGTTTTTGTAAAACGTGATTCCAAGGATGTATTACATTGTTTCAACAATGAAAGTGGTTATTTCAAATATCCACTACAACGATTACAATCATGCACAAATAGATTGTTTACTTTATTGTTATGATAGTTTCCATGATAACTAAGCATGAATATTACACATGGGTAAAATTTTTCCGGATGAGCCAATAGAGAGCTTCGACATGATTACATTGAGGGTAAAATCACTTCTGTATCTTCTATAGTTACGGAGATATGCGAGTTTGAAATTTTATATAATGTTTTTTTAAAACGTGATTCCAAGGATGTATTACATTGTTTCAGCAATGAAAGTGGTTATTTCAAATCTCCACGACAACGACTACAATCATGCACAAATAGATTGTTTAGTTTATTGTTATGATAGTTTCCATGGTAACTAAGCATGAATATTACACATGGGTAAAATTTTTCCGGATGAGCCAATAGAGAGCTTCGACCTGATTCCTTTGAGTGTAAAATCACTTCTGTATCTTCTATAGTAACGGAGATATGCGAGTTTGAAATTTTATATAATGTTTTTGTAAAACGTGATTCCAAGGATGTATTACATTGTTTCAACAATGAAAGTGGTTATTTCAAATCTCCACGACAACGACTACAATCATGCACAAATAGATTGTTTACTTTATTGTTATGATAGTTTCCTTGGTAACTAAGCTTGAATATTAATCATGGGAAAATTTTTTCCGGATGAGCCAATAGAGAGCTTCGACCTGATTACATTGAGTGTAAAATCACATCTGCATCTTCTATACTAACGGAGATATGCGAGTTTGAAATTTTATATAATGTTTTTGTAAAACGTGATTCCAAGGATGTATTACATTGTTTCAACAATGAAAGTGGTTATTTCAAATATCCACTACAACGATTACAATCATGCACAAATAGATTGTTTACTTTATTGTTATGATAGTTTCCATGGTAACTAAGCATGAATATTACACATGGGTAAAATTTTTCCGGATGAGCCAATAGAGAGCTTCGACATGATTACATTGAGGGTAAAATCACTTCTGTATCTTCTATAGTTACGGAGATATGCGAGTTTGAAATTTTATATAATGTTTTTTTAAAACGTGATTCCAAGGATGTATTACATTGTTTCAACAATGAAAGTGGTTATTTCAAATCTCCACTACAACGACTACAATCATGCACAAATAGATTGTTTACTTTATTGTTATGATAGTTTCCATGGTAACTAAGCATGAATATTACACATGGGTAAAATTTTTCCGGATGAGCCAATAGAGAGCTTCGACATGATTACATTGAGGGTAAAATCACTTCTGTATCTTCTATAGTTACGGAGATATGCGAGTTTGAAATTTTATATAATGTTTTTTAAAACGTGATTCCAAGGATGTATTACATTGTTTCAACAATGAAAGTGGTTATTTCAAATCTCCACGACAACGACTACAATCATGCACAAATAGATTGTTTAGTTTATTGTTATGATAGTTTCCATGGTAACTAAGCATGAATATTACACATGGGTAAAATTTTTCCGGATGAGCCAATAGAGAGCTTCGACCTGATTCCTTTGAGTGTAAAATCACTTCTGTATCTTCTATAGTAACGGAGATATGCGAGTTTGAAATTTTATATAATGTTTTTGTAAAACGTGATTCCAAGGATGTATTACATTGTTTCAACAATGAAAGTGGTTATTTCAAATCTCCACTACAACAACTACAATCATGCACAAATAGATTGTTTACTTTTTTGTTATGATAGTTTCCATGGTAACTAAGCATGAATATTACACATGGGAAAATTTTTTCCGGATGAGCCAATAGAGAGCTTCGACCTGATTCCATTGAGTGTAAAATCACTTCTGTATCTTCTATAGTAACGGAGATATGCGAATTTGAAATTTTATATAATGTTTTTTAAAACGTGATTCCAAGGATGTATTACATTGTTTCAACAATGAAGGTGGTTATTTCAAATATCCACTACAACGACTGCAATCATGCACAAATAGATTGTTTAATTTATTGTTATGATAGTTTCCATGGTAACTAAGCATGAATATTACACATGGGTAAAATTTTTCCGGATGAGCCAATAGAGAGCTTCGACATGATTACATTGAGTGTAAAATCACTTCTGTATCTTCTATAGTTACGGAGATATGCGAGTTTGAAATTTTATATAATGTTTTTGTAAAACGTGATTCCAAGGATGTATTACATTGTTTCAACAATGAAAGTGGTTATTTCAAATATCCACTACAACGATTACAATCATGCACAAATAGATTGTTTACTTTATTGTTATGATAGTTTCCATGGTAACTAAGCATGAATATTACACATGGGAAAATTTTTTTCGGATGAGCCAATAGAGAGCTTCGACCTGATTCCATTGAGTGTAAAATCACATCTGCATCTTCTATAGTAACGGAGATATCCGAGTTTGAAATTTTATATAATGTTTTTGTAAAACGTCATTCCAAGGATGTATTACATTGTTTCAACAATGAAAGTGGTTATTTCAAATATCCACTACAACGATTACAATCATGCACAAATAGATTGTTTACTTTATTGTTATGATAGTTTCCATGGTAACTAAGCATGAATATTACACATGGGTAAAATTTTTCCGGATGAGCCAATAGAGAGCTCCGACATGATTACATTGAGGGTAAAATCACTTCTGTATCTTCTATACTAACGGAGATATGCGAGTTTGAAATTTTATATAATGTTTTTTTAAAACGTGATTCCAAGGATGTATTACATTGTTTCAACAATGAAAGTGGTTATTTCAAATCTCCACGACAACGACTACAATCATGCACAAATACATTGTTTACTTTATTGTTATGATAGTTTCCTTGGTAACTAAGCTTGAATATTAATCATGGGAAAATTTTTTCCGGATGAGCCAATAGAGAGCTTCGACCTGATTACATTGAGTGTAAAATCACATCTGCATCTTCTATACTAACGGAGATATGCGAGTTTGAAATTTCATATAATGTATTCGTAAAACGTGATTCCAAGGATGTATTACATTGTTTCAACAATGAAAGTGGTTTTTTCAAATCTCCACTACAACGACTACAATCATGCACAAATAGATTGTTTACTTTATTGTTATGATAGTTTCCATGGTAACTAAGCATGAATATTACACATGGGAAAATTTTTTCCGGATGAGCCAATAGAGAGCTTCGACCTGATTCCATTGAGTGTAAAATCACTTCTGTATCTTCTATAGTAACGGAGATATGCGAATTTGAAATTTTATATAATGTTTTTTAAAACGTGATTCCAAGGATGTATTACATTGTTTCAACAATGAAAGTGGTTATTTCAAATCTCCACGACAACGACTACAATCATGCACAAATAGATTGTTTAGTTTATTGTTATGATAGTTTCCATGGTAACTAAGCATGAATATTACACATGGGTAAAATTTTTCCGGATGAGCCAATAGAGAGCTTCGACCTGATTCCTTTGAGTGTAAAATCACTTCTGTATCTTCTATAGTAACGGAGATATGCGAGTTTGAAATTTTATATAATGTTTTTGTAAAACGTGATTCCAAGGATGTATTACATTGTTTCAACAATGAAAGTGGTTATTTCAAATCTCCACTACAACAACTACAATCATGCACAAATAGATTGTTTACTTTATTGTTATGATAGTTTCCATGGTAACTAAGCATGAATATTACACATGGGAAAATTTTTTCCGGATGAGCCAATAGAGAGCTTCCACCTGATTCCATTGAGTGTAAAATCACTTCTGTATCTTCTATAGTAACGGAGATATGCGAATTTGAAATTTTATATAATGTTTTTTAAAACGTGATTCCAAGGATGTATTACATTGTTTCAACAATGAAGGTGGTTATTTCAAATATCCACTACAACGACTGCAATCATGCACAAATAGATTGTTTAATTTATTGTTATGATAGTTTCCATGGTAACTAAGCATGAATATTACACATGGGTAAAATTTTTCCGGATGAGCCAATAGAGAGCTTCGACATGATTACATTGAGTGTAAAATCACTTCTGTATCTTCTATAGTTACGGAGATATGCGAATTTGAAATTTTATATAATGTTTTTGTAAAACGTGATTCCAAGGATGTATTACATTGTTTCAACAATGAAAGTGGTTATTTCAAATATCCACTACAACGATTACAATCATGCACAAATAGATTGTTTACTTTATTGTTATGATAGTTTCCATGATAACTAAGCATGAATATTACACATGGGTAAAATTTTTCCGGATGAGCCAATAGAGAGCTTCGACATGATTACATTGAGGGTAAAATCACTTCTGTATCTTCTATAGTTACGGAGATATGCGAGTTTGAAATTTTATATAATGTTTTTTTAAAACGTGATTCCAAGGATGTATTACATTGTTTCAGCAATGAAAGTGGTTATTTCAAATCTCCACGACAACGACTACAATCATGCACAAATAGATTGTTTAGTTTATTGTTATGATAGTTTCCATGGTAACTAAGCATGAATATTACACATGGGTAAAATTTTTCCGGATGAGCCAATAGAGAGCTTCGACCTGATTCCTTTGAGTGTAAAATCACTTCTGTATCTTCTATAGTAACGGAGATATGCGAGTTTGAAATTTTATATAATGTTTTTGTAAAACGTGATTCCAAGGATGTATTACATTGTTTCAACAATGAAAGTGGTTATTTCAAATCTCCACGACAACGACTACAATCATGCACAAATAGATTGTTTACTTTATTGTTATGATAGTTTCCTTGGTAACTAAGCTTGAATATTAATCATGGGAAAATTTTTTCCGGATGAGCCAATAGAGAGCTTCGACCTGATTACATTGAGTGTAAAATCACATCTGCATCTTCTATACTAACGGAGATATGCGAGTTTGAAATTTTATATAATGTTTTTGTAAAACGTGATTCCAAGGATGTATTACATTGTTTCAACAATGAAAGTGGTTATTTCAAATATCCACTACAACGATTACAATCATGCACAAATAGATTGTTTACTTTATTGTTATGATAGTTTCCATGGTAACTAAGCATGAATATTACACATGGGTAAAATTTTTCCGGATGAGCCAATAGAGAGCTTCGACATGATTACATTGAGGGTAAAATCACTTCTGTATCTTCTATAGTTACGGAGATATGCGAGTTTGAAATTTTATATAATGTTTTTTTAAAACGTGATTCCAAGGATGTATTACATTGTTTCAACAATGAAAGTGGTTATTTCAAATCTCCACTACAACGACTACAATCATGCACAAATAGATTGTTTACTTTATTGTTATGATAGTTTCCATGGTAACTAAGCATGAATATTACACATGGGTAAAATTTTTCCGGATGAGCCAATAGAGAGCTTCGACATGATTACATTGAGGGTAAAATCACTTCTGTATCTTCTATAGTTACGGAGATATGCGAGTTTGAAATTTTATATAATGTTTTTTAAAACGTGATTCCAAGGATGTATTACATTGTTTCAACAATGAAAGTGGTTATTTCAAATCTCCACGACAACGACTACAATCATGCACAAATAGATTGTTTAGTTTATTGTTATGATAGTTTCCATGGTAACTAAGCATGAATATTACACATGGGTAAAATTTTTCCGGATGAGCCAATAGAGAGCTTCGACCTGATTCCTTTGAGTGTAAAATCACTTCTGTATCTTCTATAGTAACGGAGATATGCGAGTTTGAAATTTTATATAATGTTTTTGTAAAACGTGATTCCAAGGATGTATTACATTGTTTCAACAATGAAAGTGGTTATTTCAAATCTCCACTACAACAACTACAATCATGCACAAATAGATTGTTTACTTTTTTGTTATGATAGTTTCCATGGTAACTAAGCATGAATATTACACATGGGAAAATTTTTTCCGGATGAGCCAATAGAGAGCTTCGACCTGATTCCATTGAGTGTAAAATCACTTCTGTATCTTCTATAGTAACGGAGATATGCGAATTTGAAATTTTATATAATGTTTTTTAAAACGTGATTCCAAGGATGTATTACATTGTTTCAACAATGAAGGTGGTTATTTCAAATATCCACTACAACGACTGCAATCATGCACAAATAGATTGTTTAATTTATTGTTATGATAGTTTCCATGGTAACTAAGCATGAATATTACACATGGGTAAAATTTTTCCGGATGAGCCAATAGAGAGCTTCGACATGATTACATTGAGTGTAAAATCACTTCTGTATCTTCTATAGTTACGGAGATATGCGAGTTTGAAATTTTATATAATGTTTTTGTAAAACGTGATTCCAAGGATGTATTACATTGTTTCAACAATGAAAGTGGTTATTTCAAATATCCACTACAACGATTACAATCATGCACAAATAGATTGTTTACTTTATTGTTATGATAGTTTCCATGGTAACTAAGCATGAATATTACACATGGGTAAAATTTTTCCGGATGAGCCAATAGAGAGCTTCGACATGATTACATTGAGGGTAAAATCACTTCTGTATCTTCTATAGTTACGGAGATATGCGAGTTTGAAATTTTATATAATGTTTTTTTAAAACGTGATTCCAAGGATGTATTACATTGTTTCAGCAATGAAAGTGGTTATTTCAAATCTCCACGACAACGACTACAATCATGCACAAATAGATTGTTTACTTTATTGTTATGATAGTTTCCATGGTAACTAAGCATGAATATTACACATGGGAAAATTTTTTTCGGATGAGCCAATAGAGAGCTTCGACCTGATTCCATTGAGTGTAAAATCACATCTGCATCTTCTATAGTAACGGAGATATCCGAGTTTGAAATTTTATATAATGTTTTTGTAAAACGTCATTCCAAGGATGTATTACATTGTTTCAACAATGAAAGTGGTTATTTCAAATATCCACTACAACGATTACAATCATGCACAAATAGATTGTTTACTTTATTGTTATGATAGTTTCCATGGTAACTAAGCATGAATATTACACATGGGTAAAATTTTTCCGGATGAGCCAATAGAGAGCTTCGACATGATTACATTGAGGGTAAAATCACTTCTGTATCTTCTATACTAACGGAGATATGCGAGTTTGAAATTTTATATAATGTTTTTTTAAAACGTGATTCCAAGGATGTATTACATTGTTTCAACAATGAAAGTGGTTATTTCAAATCTCCACGACAACGACTACAATCATGCACAAATACATTGTTTACTTTATTGTTATGATAGTTTCCTTGGTAACTAAGCTTGAATATTAATCATGGGAAAATTTTTTCCGGATGAGCCAATAGAGAGCTTCGACCTGATTACATTGAGTGTAAAATCACATCTGCATCTTCTATACTAACGGAGATATGCGAGTTTGAAATTTCATATAATGTATTCGTAAAACGTGATTCCAAGGATGTATTACATTGTTTCAACAATGAAAGTGGTTTTTTCAAATCTCCACTACAACGACTACAATCATGCACAAATAGATTGTTTACTTTATTGTTATGATAGTTTCCATGGTAACTAAGCATGAATATTACACATGGGAAAATTTTTTCCGGATGAGCCAATAGAGAGCTTCGACCTGATTCCATTGAGTGTAAAATCACTTCTGTATCTTCTATAGTAACGGAGATATGCGAATTTGAAATTTTATATAATGTTTTTTAAAACGTGATTCCAAGGATGTATTACATTGTTTCAACAATGAAAGTGGTTATTTCAAATCTCCACGACAACGACTACAATCATGCACAAATAGATTGTTTAGTTTATTGTTATGATAGTTTCCATGGTAACTAAGCATGAATATTACACATGGGTAAAATTTTTCCGGAAGAGCCAATAGAGAGCTTCGACCTGATTCCTTTGAGTGTAAAATCACTTCTGTATCTTCTATAGTAACGGAGATATGCGAGTTTGAAATTTTATATAATGTTTTTGTAAAACGTGATTCCAAGGATGTATTACATTGTTTCAACAATGAAAGTGGTTATTTCAAATCTCCACTACAACGATTACAATCATGCACAAATAGATTGTTTACTTTATTGTTATGATAGTTTCCATGGTAACTAAGCATGAATATTACACATGGGTAAAATTTTTCCGGATGAGCCAATAGAGAGCTTCGACATGATTACATTGAGGGTAAAATCACTTCTGTATCTTCTATAGTTACGGAGATATGCGAGTTTGAAATTTTATATAATGTTTTTTTAAAACGTGATTCCAAGGATGTATTACATTGTTTCAACAATGAAAGTGGTTATTTCAAATCTCCACTACAACGACTACAATCATGCACAAATAGATTGTTTACTTTATTGTTATGATAGTTTCCATGGTAACTAAGCATGAATATTACACATGGGAAAATTTTTTCCGGATGAGCCAATAGAGAGCTTCGACCTGATTCCATTGAGTGTAAAATCACTTCTGTATCTTCTATAGTAACGGAGATATGCGAATTTGAAATTTTATATAATGTTTTTTAAAACGTGATTCCAAGGATGTATTACATTGTTTCAACAATGAAAGTGGTTATTTCAAATCTCCACGACAACGACTACAATCATGCACAAATAGATTGTTTAGTTTATTGTTATGATAGTTTCCATGGTAACTAAGCATGAATATTACACATGGGTAAAATTTTTCCGGATGAGCCAATAGAGAGCTTCGACCTGATTCCTTTGAGTGTAAAATCACTTCTGTATCTTCTATAGTAACGGAGATATGCGATTTTGAAATTTTATATAATGTTTTTGTAAAACGTGATTCCAAGGATGTATTACATTGTTTCAACAATGAAAGTGGTTATTTCAAATCTCCACGACAACGACTACAATCATGCACAAATAGATTGTTTACTTTATTGTTATGATAGTTTCCTTGGTAACTAAGCTTGAATATTAATCATGGGAAAAATTTTTCCGGATGAGCCAATAGAGAGCTTCGACCTGATTACATTGAGTGTAACATCACATCTGCATCTTCTATACTAACGGAGATATGCGAGTTTGAAATTTTATATAATGTTTTTGTAAAACGTGATTCCAAGGATGTATTACATTGTTTCAACAATGAAAGTGGTTATTTCAAATATCCACTACAACGATTCCAATCATGCACAAATAGATTGTTTACTTTATTGTTATGATAGTTTCCATGGTAACTAAGCATGAATATTACACATGGGTAAAATTTTTCCGGATGAGCCAATAGAGAGCTTCGACATGATTACATTGAGGGTAAAATCACTTCTGTATCTTCTATAGTTACGGAGATATGCGAGTTTGAAATTTTATATAATGTTTTTTAAAACGTGATTCCAAGGATGTATTACATTGTTTCAACAATGAAAGTGGTTATTTCAAATCTCCACGACAACGACTACAATCATGCACAAATAGATTGTTTAGTTTATTGTTATGATAGTTTCCATGGTAACTAAGCATGAATATTACACATGGGTAAAATTTTTCCGGATGAGCCAATAGAGAGCTTCGACCTGATTCCATTGAGTGTAAAATCACTTCTGTATCTTCTATAGTAACGGAGATATGCGAATTTGAAATTTTATATAATGTTTTTTAAAACGTGATTCCAAGGATGTATTACATTGTTTCAACAATGAAAGTGGTTATTTCAAATCTCCACGACAACGACTACAATCATGCACAAATAGATTGTTTAGTTTATTGTTATGATAGTTTCCATGGTAACTAAGCATGAATATTACACATGGGTAAAATTTTTCCGGATGAGCCAATAGAGAGCTTCGACCTGATTCCTTTGAGTGTAAAATCACTTCTGTATCTTCTATAGTAACGGAGATATGCGAGTTTGAAATTTTATATAATGTTTTTGTAAAACGTGATTCCAAGGATGTATTACATTGTTTCAACAATGAAAGTGGTTATTTCAAATCTCCACTACAACAACTACAATCATGCACAAATAGATTGTTTACTTTATTGTTATGATAGTTTCCATGGTAACTAAGCATGAATATTACACATGGGAAAATTTTTTCCGGATGAGCCAATAGAGAGCTTCGACCTGATTCCATTGAGTGTAAAATCACTTCTGTATCTTCTATAGTAACGGAGATATGCGAATTTGAAATTTTATATAATGTTTTTTAAAACGTGATTCCAAGGATGTATTACATTGTTTCAACAATGAAGGTGGTTATTTCAAATATCCACTACAACGACTGCAATCATGCACAAATAGATTGTTTAATTTATTGTTATGATAGTTTCCATGGTAACTAAGCATGAATATTACACATGGGTAAAATTTTTCCGGATGAGCCAATAGAGAGCTTCGACATGATTACATTGAGTGTAAAATCACTTCTGTATCTTCTATAGTTACGGAGATATGCGAATTTGAAATTTTATATAATGTTTTTGTAAAACGTCATTCCAAGGATGTATTACATTGTTTCAACAATGAAAGTGGTTATTTCAAATATCCACTACAACGATTACAATCATGCACAAATAGATTGTTTACTTTATTGTTATGATAGTTTCCATGGTAACTAAGCATGAATATTACACATGGGTAAAATTTTTCCGGATGAGCCAATAGAGAGCTTCGACCTGATTCCTTTGAGTGTAAAATCACTTCTGTATCTTCTATAGTAACGGAGATATGCGAGTTTGAAATTTTATATAATGTTTTTGTAAAACGTGATTCCAAGGATGTATTACATTGTTTCAACAATGAAAGTGGTTATTTCAAATCTCCACTACAACAACTACAATCATGCACAAATAGATTGTTTACTTTATTGTTATGATAGTTTCCATGGTAACTAAGCATGAATATTACACATGGGAAAATTTTTCCGGATGAGCCAATAGAGAGCTTCGACATGATTACATTGAGTGTAAAATCACTTCTGTATCTTCTATAGTTACGGAGATATGCGAATTTGAAATTTTATATAATGTTTTTGTAAAACGTGATTCCAAGGATGTATTACATTGTTTCAACAATGAAAGTGGTTATTTCAAATATCCACTACAACGATTACAATCATGCACAAATAGATTGTTTACTTTATTGTTATGATAGTTTCCATGGTAACTAAGCATGAATATTACACATGGGTAAAATTTTTCCGGATGAGCCAATAGAGAGCTTCGACATGATTACATTGAGGGTAAAATCACTTCTGTATCTTCTATAGTTACGGAGATATGCGAGTTTGAAATTTTATATAATGTTTTTTTAAAACGTGATTCCAAGGATGTATTACATTGTTTCAGCAATGAAAGTGGTTATTTCAAATCTCCACGACAACGACTACAATCATGCACAAATAGATTGTTTAGTTTATTGTTATGATAGTTTCCATGGTAACTAAGCATGAATATTACACATGGGAAAATTTTTTCCGGATGAGCCAATAGAGAGCTTCGACCTGATTCCATTGAGTGTAAAATCACTTCTGTATCTTCTATAGTAACGGAGATATGCGAATTTGAAATTTTATATAATGTTTTTTAAAACGTGATTCCAAGGATGTATTACATTGTTTCAACAATGAAGGTGGTTATTTCAAATATCCACTACAACGACTGCAATCATGCACAAATAGATTGTTTAATTTATTGTTATGATAGTTTCCATGGTAACTAAGCATGAATATTACACATGGGTAAAATTTTTCCGGATGAGCCAATAGAGAGCTTCGACATGATTACATTGAGTGTAAAATCACTTCTGTATCTTCTATACTAACGGAGATATGCGAGTTTGAAATTTCATATAATGTATTCGTAAAACGTGATTCCAAGGATGTATTACATTGTTTCAACAATGAAAGTGGTTTTTTCAAATCTCCACTACAACGACTACAATCATGCACAAATAGATTGTTTACTTTATTGTTATGATAGTTTCCATGGTAACTAAGCATGAATATTACACATGGGTAAAATTTTTCCGGATGAGCCAATAGAGAGCTTCGACATGATTACATTGAGGGTAAAATCACTTCTGTATCTTCTATAGTTACGGAGATATGCGAGTTTGAAATTTTATATAATGTTTTTTAAAACGTGATTCCAAGGATGTATTACATTGTTTCAACAATGAAAGTGGTTATTTCAAATCTCCACGACAACGACTACAATCATGCACAAATAGATTGTTTAGTTTATTGTTATGATAGTTTCCATGGTAACTAAGCATGAATATTACACATGGGTAAAATTTTTCCGGATGAGCCAATAGAGAGCTTCGACCTGATTCCATTGAGTGTAAAATCACTTCTGTATCTTCTATAGTAACGGAGATATGCGAATTTGAAATTTTATATAATGTTTTTTAAAACGTGATTCCAAGGATGTATTACATTGTTTCAACAATGAAAGTGGTTATTTCAAATCTCCACGACAACGACTACAATCATGCACAAATAGATTGTTTAGTTTATTGTTATGATAGTTTCCATGGTAACTAAGCATGAATATTACACATGGGTAAAATTTTTCCGGATGAGCCAATAGAGAGCTTCGACCTGATTCCTTTGAGTGTAAAATCACTTCTGTATCTTCTATAGTAACGGAGATATGCGAGTTTGAAATTTTATATAATGTTTTTGTAAAACGTGATTCCAAGGATGTATTACATTGTTTCAACAATGAAAGTGGTTATTTCAAATCTCCACTACAACAACTACAATCATGCACAAATAGATTGTTTACTTTATTGTTATGATAGTTTCCATGGTAACTAAGCATGAATATTACACATGGGAAAATTTTTTCCGGATGAGCCAATAGAGAGCTTCGACCTGATTCCATTGAGTGTAAAATCACTTCTGTATCTTCTATAGTAACGGAGATATGCGAATTTGAAATTTTATATAATGTTTTTTAAAACGTGATTCCAAGGATGTATTACATTGTTTCAACAATGAAGGTGGTTATTTCAAATATCCACTACAACGACTGCAATCATGCACAAATAGATTGTTTAATTTATTGTTATGATAGTTTCCATGGTAACTAAGCATGAATATTACACATGGGTAAAATTTTTCCGGATGAGCCAATAGAGAGCTTCGACATGATTACATTGAGTGTAAAATCACTTCTGTATCTTCTATAGTTACGGAGATATGCGAATTTGAAATTTTATATAATGTTTTTGTAAAACGTGATTCCAAGGATGTATTACATTGTTTCAACAATGAAAGTGGTTATTTCAAATATCCACTACAACGATTACAATCATGCACAAATAGATTGTTTACTTTATTGTTATGATAGTTTCCATGGTAACTAAGCATGAATATTACACATGGGTAAAATTTTTCCGGATGAGCCAATAGAGAGCTTCGACCTGATTCCTTTGAGTGTAAAATCACTTCTGTATCTTCTATAGTAACGGAGATATGCGAGTTTGAAATTTTATATAATGTTTTTGTAAAACGTGATTCCAAGGATGTATTACATTGTTTCAACAATGAAAGTGGTTATTTCAAATCTCCACTACAACAACTACAATCATGCACAAATAGATTGTTTACTTTATTGTTATGATAGTTTCCATGGTAACTAAGCATGAATATTACACATGGGAAAATTTTTCCGGATGAGCCAATAGAGAGCTTCGACATGATTACATTGAGTGTAAAATCACTTCTGTATCTTCTATAGTTACGGAGATATGCGAATTTGAAATTTTATATAATGTTTTTGTAAAACGTGATTCCAAGGATGTATTACATTGTTTCAACAATGAAAGTGGTTATTTCAAATATCCACTACAACGATTACAATCATGCACAAATAGATTGTTTACTTTATTGTTATGATAGTTTCCATGGTAACTAAGCATGAATATTACACATGGGTAAAATTTTTCCGGATGAGCCAATAGAGAGCTTCGACATGATTACATTGAGGGTAAAATCACTTCTGTATCTTCTATAGTTACGGAGATATGCGAGTTTGAAATTTTATATAATGTTTTTTTAAAACGTGATTCCAAGGATGTATTACATTGTTTCAGCAATGAAAGTGGTTATTTCAAATCTCCACGACAACGACTACAATCATGCACAAATAGATTGTTTAGTTTATTGTTATGATAGTTTCCATGGTAACTAAGCATGAATATTACACATGGGAAAATTTTTTCCGGATGAGCCAATAGAGAGCTTCGACCTGATTCCATTGAGTGTAAAATCACTTCTGTATCTTCTATAGTAACGGAGATATGCGAATTTGAAATTTTATATAATGTTTTTTAAAACGTGATTCCAAGGATGTATTACATTGTTTCAACAATGAAGGTGGTTATTTCAAATATCCACTACAACGACTGCAATCATGCACAAATAGATTGTTTAATTTATTGTTATGATAGTTTCCATGGTAACTAAGCATGAATATTACACATGGGTAAAATTTTTCCGGATGAGCCAATAGAGAGCTTCGACATGATTACATTGAGTGTAAAATCACTTCTGTATCTTCTATACTAACGGAGATATGCGAGTTTGAAATTTCATATAATGTATTCGTAAAACGTGATTCCAAGGATGTATTACATTGTTTCAACAATGAAAGTGGTTTTTTCAAATCTCCACTACAACGACTACAATCATGCACAAATAGATTGTTTACTTTATTGTTATGATAGTTTCCATGGTAACTAAGCATGAATATTACACATGGGTAAAATTTTTCCGGATGAGCCAATAGAGAGCTTCGACATGATTACATTGAGGGTAAAATCACTTCTGTATCTTCTATAGTTACGGAGATATGCGAGTTTGAAATTTTATATAATGTTTTTTAAAACGTGATTCCAAGGATGTATTACATTGTTTCAACAATGAAAGTGGTTATTTCAAATCTCCACGACAACGACTACAATCATGCACAAATAGATTGTTTAGTTTATTGTTATGATAGTTTCCATGGTAACTAAGCATGAATATTACACATGGGTAAAATTTTTCCGGATGAGCCAATAGAGAGCTTCGACCTGATTCCATTGAGTGTAAAATCACTTCTGTATCTTCTATAGTAACGGAGATATGCGAATTTGAAATTTTATATAATGTTTTTTAAAACGTGATTCCAAGGATGTATTACATTGTTTCAACAATGAAAGTGGTTATTTCAAATCTCCACGACAACGACTACAATCATGCACAAATAGATTGTTTAGTTTATTGTTATGATAGTTTCCATGGTAACTAAGCATGAATATTACACATGGGTAAAATTTTTCCGGATGAGCCAATAGAGAGCTTCGACCTGATTCCTTTGAGTGTAAAATCACTTCTGTATCTTCTATAGTAACGGAGATATGCGAGTTTGAAATTTTATATAATGTTTTTGTAAAACGTGATTCCAAGGATGTATTACATTGTTTCAACAATGAAAGTGGTTATTTCAAATCTCCACTACAACAACTACAATCATGCACAAATAGATTGTTTACTTTATTGTTATGATAGTTTCCATGGTAACTAAGCATGAATATTACACATGGGAAAATTTTTTCCGGATGAGCCAATAGAGAGCTTCGACCTGATTCCATTGAGTGTAAAATCACTTCTGTATCTTCTATAGTAACGGAGATATGCGAATTTGAAATTTTATATAATGTTTTTTAAAACGTGATTCCAAGGATGTATTACATTGTTTCAACAATGAAGGTGGTTATTTCAAATATCCACTACAACGACTGCAATCATGCACAAATAGATTGTTTAATTTATTGTTATGATAGTTTCCATGGTAACTAAGCATGAATATTACACATGGGTAAAATTTTTCCGGATGAGCCAATAGAGAGCTTCGACATGATTACATTGAGGGTAAAATCACTTCTGTATCTTCTATAGTTACGGAGATATGCGAGTTTGAAATTTTATATAATGTTTTTTTAAAACGTGATTCCAAGGATGTATTACATTGTTTCAGCAATGAAAGTGGTTATTTCAAATCTCCACGACAACGACTACAATCATGCACAAATAGATTGTTTAGTTTATTGTTATGATAGTTTCCATGGTAACTAAGCATGAATATTACACATGGGAAATTTTTTTCCGGATGAGCCAATAGAGAGCTTCGACCTGATTCCATTGAGTGTAAAATCACTTCTGTATCTTCTATAGTAACGGAGATATGCGAATTTGAAATTTTATATAATGTTTTTTAAAACGTGATTCCAAGGATGTATTACATTGTTTCAACAATGAAGGTGGTTATTTCAAATATCCACTACAACGACTGCAATCATGCACAAATAGATTGTTTAATTTATTGTTATGATAGTTTCCATGGTAACTAAGCATGAATATTACACATGGGTAAAATTTTTCCGGATGAGCCAATAGAGAGCTTCGACATGATTACATTGAGTGTAAAATCACTTCTGTATCTTCTATACTAACGGAGATATGCGAGTTTGAAATTTCATATAATGTATTCGTAAAACGTGATTCCAAGGATGTATTACATTGTTTCAACAATGAAAGTGGTTTTTTCAAATCTCCACTACAACGACTACAATCATGCACAAATAGATTGTTTACTTTATTGTTATGATAGTTTCCATGGTAACTAAGCATGAATATTACACATGGGAAAATTTTTTCCGGATGAGCCAATAGAGAGCTTCGACCTGATTCCATTGAGTGTAAAATCACTTCTGTATCTTCTATAGTAACGGAGATATGCGAATTTGAAATTTTATATAATGTTTTTTAAAACGTGATTCCAAGGATGTATTACATTGTTTCAACAATGAAAGTGGTTATTTCAAATCTCCACGAAAACGACTACAATCATGCACAAATAGATTGTTTACTTTATTGTTATGATAGTTTCCATGGTAACTAAGCATGAATATTACACATGGGTAAAATTTTTCCGGATGAGCCAATAGAGAGCTTCGACATGATTACATTGAGGGTAAAATCACTTCTGTATCTTCTATAGTTACGGAGATATGCGAGTTTGAAATTTTATATAATGTTTTTTTAAAACGTGATTCCAAGGATGTATTACATTGTTTCAGCAATGAAAGTGGTTATTTCAAATCTCCACGACAACGACTACAATCATGCACAAATAGATTGTTTACTTTATTGTTATGATAGTTTCCATGGTAACTAAGCATGAATATTACACATGGGAAAATTTTTTTCGGATGAGCCAATAGAGAGCTTCGACCTGATTCCATTGAGTGTAAAATCACATCTGCATCTTCTATAGTAACGGAGATATCCGAGTTTGAAATTTTATATAATGTTTTTGTAAAACGTCATTCCAAGGATGTATTACATTGTTTCAACAATGAAAGTGGTTATTTCAAATATCCACTACAACGATTACAATCATGCACAAATAGATTGTTTACTTTATTGTTATGATAGTTTCCATGGTAACTAAGCATGAATATTACACATGGGTAAAATTTTTCCGGATGAGCCAATAGAGAGCTTCGACATGATTACATTGAGGGTAAAATCACTTCTGTATCTTCTATACTAACGGAGATATGCGAGTTTGAAATTTTATATAATGTTTTTTTAAAACGTGATTCCAAGGATGTATTACATTGTTTCAACAATGAAAGTGGTTATTTCAAATCTCCACGACAACGACTACAATCATGCACAAATACATTGTTTACTTTATTGTTATGATAGTTTCCTTGGTAACTAAGCTTGAATATTAATCATGGGAAAATTTTTTCCGGATGAGCCAATAGAGAGCTTCGACCTGATTACATTGAGTGTAAAATCACATCTGCATCTTCTATACTAACGGAGATATGCGAGTTTGAAATTTCATATAATGTATTCGTAAAACGTGATTCCAAGGATGTATTACATTGTTTCAACAATGAAAGTGGTTTTTTCAAATCTCCACTACAACGACTACAATCATGCACAAATAGATTGTTTACTTTATTGTTATGATAGTTTCCATGGTAACTAAGCATGAATATTACACATGGGAAAATTTTTTCCGGATGAGCCAATAGAGAGCTTCGACCTGATTCCATTGAGTGTAAAATCACTTCTGTATCTTCTATAGTAACGGAGATATGCGAATTTGAAATTTTATATAATGTTTTTTAAAACGTGATTCCAAGGATGTATTACATTGTTTCAACAATGAAAGTGGTTATTTCAAATCTCCACGACAACGACTACAATCATGCACAAATAGATTGTTTAGTTTATTGTTATGATAGTTTCCATGGTAACTAAGCATGAATATTACACATGGGAAATTTTTTTCCGGATGAGCCAATAGAGAGCTTCGACCTGATTCCATTGAGTGTAAAATCACTTCTGTATCTTCTATAGTAACGGAGATATGCGAATTTGAAATTTTATATAATGTTTTTTAAAACGTGATTCCAAGGATGTATTACATTGTTTCAACAATGAAGGTGGTTATTTCAAATATCCACTACAACGACTGCAATCATGCACAAATAGATTGTTTAATTTATTGTTATGATAGTTTCCATGGTAACTAAGCATGAATATTACACATGGGTAAAATTTTTCCGGATGAGCCAATAGAGAGCTTCGACATGATTACATTGAGTGTAAAATCACTTCTGTATCTTCTATACTAACGGAGATATGCGAGTTTGAAATTTCATATAATGTATTCGTAAAACGTGATTCCAAGGATGTATTACATTGTTTCAACAATGAAAGTGGTTATTTCAAATCTCCACGACAACGACTACAATCATGCACAAATAGATTGTTTAGTTTATTGTTATGATAGTTTCCATGGTAACTAAGCATGAATATTACACATGGGAAATTTTTTTCCGGATGAGCCAATAGAGAGCTTCGACCTGATTCCATTGAGTGTAAAATCACTTCTGTATCTTCTATAGTAACGGAGATATGCGAATTTGAAATTTTATATAATGTTTTTTAAAACGTGATTCCAAGGATGTATTACATTGTTTCAACAATGAAGGTGGTTATTTCAAATATCCACTACAACGACTGCAATCATGCACAAATAGATTGTTTAATTTATTGTTATGATAGTTTCCATGGTAACTAAGCATGAATATTACACATGGGTAAAATTTTTCCGGATGAGCCAATAGAGAGCTTCGACATGATTACATTGAGTGTAAAATCACTTCTGTATCTTCTATACTAACGGAGATATGCGAGTTTGAAATTTCATATAATGTATTCGTAAAACGTGATTCCAAGGATGTATTACATTGTTTCAACAATGAAAGTGGTTTTTTCAAATCTCCACTACAACGACTACAATCATGCACAAATAGATTGTTTACTTTATTGTTATGATAGTTTCCATGGTAACTAAGCATGAATATTACACATGGGAAAATTTTTTCCGGATGAGCCAATAGAGAGCTTCGACCTGATTCCATTGAGTGTAAAATCACTTCTGTATCTTCTATAGTAACGGAGATATGCGAATTTGAAATTTTATATAATGTTTTTTAAAACGTGATTCCAAGGATGTATTACATTGTTTCAACAATGAAAGTGGTTATTTCAAATCTCCACGAAAACGACTACAAGCATGCACAAATAGATTGTTTACTTTATTGTTATGATAGTTTCCATGGTAACTAAGCATGAATATTACACATGGGTAAAATTTTTCCGGATGAGCCAATAGAGAGCTTCGACATGATTACATTGAGGGTAAAATCACTTCTGTATCTTCTATAGTTACGGAGATATGCGAGTTTGAAATTTTATATAATGTTTTTTTAAAACGTGATTCCAAGGATGTATTACATTGTTTCAGCAATGAAAGTGGTTATTTCAAATCTCCACGACAACGACTACAATCATGCACAAATAGATTGTTTACTTTATTGTTATGATAGTTTCCATGGTAACTAAGCATGAATATTACACATGGGAAAATTTTTTTCGGATGAGCCAATAGAGAGCTTCGACCTGATTCCATTGAGTGTAAAATCACATCTGCATCTTCTATAGTAACGGAGATATCCGAGTTTGAAATTTTATATAATGTTTTTGTAAAACGTCATTCCAAGGATGTATTACATTGTTTCAACAATGAAAGTGGTTATTTCAAATATCCACTACAACGACTACAATCATGCACAAATAGATTGTTTACTTTATTGTTATGATAGTTTCCATGGTAACTAAGCATGAATATTACACATGGGAAA